>NC_056726.1:78332607-78457607 GCF_019279795.1 Protopterus annectens | reverse complement strand
AAACACATAACATAACCTGTAGCTACAAACGTACATACACACCCTATAACATCATCAGTGTTCACAGCACAATAGTATAAAGTGTGTAAGCACCCAACACACACCTGTGTATTCTCAAACACCGCACCATAGGTGTAAACACATGGGGAACTTTTAAAATGTACATGTTGGGAGCTGGCATAGCTGTGATTCATCAGCATGTGTTAGAGACTGACGGTGTTGTGGAGGATGATGCCGACAACCACCGCAGGCCTCGGAGGAGAAGGAGAGTGTTCAGACCAAGGGTAACCTACCAGGGGCTACATGACCTGGAGATAGTAGAGCATTACAGGGTGGACAGGGACATCTTACAGCAAATAGTGGAGCTGTGCCGGCCACGCCTGAAAACCAGAAACAACAGAGGGGAACCCATAACAGTGGACATGAAGGTATGTATAAGCCTGCAAATACTGGCCATAGGTACCTTTCAAAGGCCAACTGGAGATATAATGGGTATCTCACAGGCATCAGCATCCAGGGTACTACACCAGTTCCTGGATGCCATGTTACCACATGCCAATGAGCAGATATACTTCCCCAGAACTCAGGAGGAGTTGGCCAGCAATATGCATCACTTCCACCGTGTGCACAATACCCGGAGGTACTTGGTGCGATAGACTGCAGGCACATACAAATCAAGTCACCACCCAGTGAGCAGGGTATGTGCTACATAAACCGCAAGGGATTCCACTCCATCAACTGCCAGGTCGTGTGCAATGCCCAGGGCATTATCATGGATGTGTGTGCTGGCAGCCCTGGAAGCTACCATGACTCCCATATCTGGCATGCCTCACAGCTGTATCAAGTATTTGTCAGGGGGGACATCCCACATGGCCATCTCATGGGGGATGCTGGCTATGCACTGGAGCCGTGCATGATGACTCCCATCAGAAATGCACACACACCCATGCAAGAACGCCATAATGAGGCACACGCACAAACCAGAATCATCATAGAGCGTGTGTTCGGGAAGCTGAAATCACGGTTCTGGTGCTTGGATACATCTGGTGGAGCCTTGCAGTACTCTCCAGGCACGTGTGCCCACATCATCATAGTATGTGCCATGCTACATAATATGATCCTGTGGAAGCAGCTGCAGCAGGGACAAAATGGTGAAGGCCCTCATAGCCCACCTCAATTGCCAAGGCCAGTACAGGCACAGAGGGATTCAGACCATGAACACACTGTGCCAGCCCCAGTAGGCAGACGGAGGCGTGCCCAATATGCCTATGCCTTGACAAAGAGGGAACGTATAGCACATACTCTGACCTTGTAGACCCCTATGGACTGACACCTCTCCACCTGCACACACAGTAAAATGGATGGCACACAAACATGACCACCTGTAAATTGTAATGTATAGGTGGCCCAATGTTTGGCTCCTACATAGGCAGCCCTCAAACATTGTAAACACAACAGCCATTGGAACATGGAATGCCAACACCTGAACAGTACATGAGTCTTACAGCATATGGTGGTGCTGTGTGCCTGTCACGTTCCCCGCCAGATATAGCTATATATATATATGTATATATATATATATGTATATATATATATATATATATATATATATATATATATATATGTATATATATATATATATATATATATATATATATGTTTATATATATATATATTTATCTATATATATATATATATATATATATATATATATATATATATCTATATATATGTACACATATGCATATATATAATACAGATAGAAAGGGCAATAGAGCGATATATGGTAATATAGATGGATTCAGCGATATCTGCAAATATGATAGATAGTTCAACGACATTCATAACATCTTGGAGGTACAAATAAATAGGATACCGCCACCCATGGAATGTGTAACATACCGACATGCATTATCACGAGGCTGAAAGACCGATAGAACACAGTACCGGAACAGTACATCTGCGAGTAATAGTATGATGATATGAAGGGATGGTTAGTCACCGCTGACGGTGTCGTGGTCCACGTAGGTACTGTGTTCAACTGTGTCTGTGAGTGCCATAGTCTGTGTAAGTGTGCATTGAGGGTGCCGTGTGCATTTCTGTGTGACTGTAATGTGTGTGTGTGTCCACAATATGTGTATGTTGGTGCCAAGTCAGAGGCAGACCAGTATGGTAGGTATGGGTATAGCTAGCCGTAGGCATACGGTTACTACCTGTACCACAGTAGGAGGGACATCCCCACCCTGAGCAGGTGTGTCCTGACATAAAACAGTACAAAGGGCAAATGTCCGAGATGGTAGGACATAAATATGTCCCATATATAATGTAACAGTCGTATTTAATAGTTATGCCTGTATGTAAGAAACTTAAATGTTACATGCAATATGATAAGTATCCAAAGTCACACAACAATAGGTATGTAGTGAGGATAAAAGTATGTGCTACCTGTGTACTGACCGTGGCTACGTGTTGGCCTGTAAACACCGCTTTGTGTCCCGCAAGTGTCCAACAATGACCATATGATAAGGTGGCAACCCATGGCAAACAGGCTCTTTTAACAACACAACCACAATGACTGCAAATATCTGGGACAGAAATACAAGGGATAGCTGTCACCTACACATATCCCCTGATATATCGCTGCAATTATGGAGGTATACAAGTAGCAAGCTCACCTGCAGATGATATAGAAACCAGTTAACAACGGCCCAACGTACAATCCCGTAACATAAGTCTACTAACTGTTAGCTCTCTAATCAGGGACAGAGCCCACACACATATATACGGAATATGTAGAAATGCAAGGCCCACAAACCGTATATGTTACGTACAACCACCGACATCCCCCACACTAGAAACTAAAGCAATACAAACTGTAATAGCAGCACAAACATCCAGTCAGTCAATTACATCTGCAGAACCCTCAACATACTGTGTGAGAGACACCATTAAAGGCGACATGCAAAATTGCAGGCGTTGTATAATGGAACAAACAGCCATGTTACAGGTATTGATTGCAATACTCCGTTAACAGACGTCGGGATGACAGGTACACCCACATGTTGAACCAAATACTCTACCTGTCACACACAATCCACAGGGGACATGAATCCAAACTATACTTGTCTCCATGCATAGCAGTTGCAGTTACTCATAACAAAACACAATACAGACCGTCTCCCCGAAGGTAGGGCAAATAGGCAACGCCCAAGTGGAGAATCCAATTATACCCCACTGTCGCCGCATAATTGGTGAATGGAGTAGCTGCACAGCTGATATGCAAGTAATTAGTCACTCAGGAACACCAATTGGCGGGAAGAATCCACATGTTTCAGATATCGACGTATATAAGGATGACTTGCCAGACATTCAAACCGTATGCTCATACCGAAAAACAGTTGAAACACTGTGAGAGAGATAGAAACAAAATGCCGTAACGACAACAAGGTATGTAGAACACCCGATATGTAAGGTTATGTATAGCATGATCTATATTAATTAGTTTTACTGTATGTATAGCCTGGTTTGCATTAATTAAACGTGTCCGCAATGCATAAAGTAGGGAAAGGTATTTATGTAGTGATGTCTTGCTGAGCATACAAACGCTTGTAGAATCTGTGCGTCCAGCAGTGGGACACAAGGTACACAGCACAGACACCAGAAGGGATGCTACATGTGGCCATTAAACAGAACAATGCCATACAACCCGCTGTCAGTGGTAGGGTATGTCCAACAAGGACGTGCCATAGCAGGGGATAGTATATGTTGATATACTGTCACAGCATGCATGTGTATGGGCAAATAACGTTAATGACATATGTAAGATAGTCCCGCTGAACAAGTATGCTTTACATTATGGGATACTATGTGAAATATGTGTAATGTTTAGTATTATAGGTAGATATGACAGATATTCTACACAGTATAACAGGCATATCATGCATACCACAGGTATTGTCTATTGGTATGTACAATAACAGGATACATATGGCCTGTAGGTATGGGACATAGTAATACCATGATAGCTAATCTAAATAGAAGGGCTACCAAGTAACCATGCACAAAGGACATGTAATAGCTGCACAGGTGCATAGTGGGGTACTTTGCAGTCTGTCAAGTCCATGTGTAAGCACAACTACAGTGTTCACACACTAGTGGCACCTCCCCAGGGTAGTGTCCTCTGAAGAGCAGAGCCAGGTGTCACCTGCAGCACTGCACAGTACAGCCACTGCAGTGATCCCAGGCCTACATGTGTCTCCCAACCACCAAGGGAGGTATCACATGAACAGTGCTACTGAGTGTCCCTGCATGATGTACAGATGACTTATGTTCCACAGCATGGTGAGTGTCCGGTTTGGGAATGTAACCCAGAAGCACATCCCACTCATTGTGGTGTGTGTGCACATATCCATGAGCATGTTGCTCACAGTGGCCTCTGCTTATGTTGCGTATGAGGAGTATATCCATCAATAATGTTGTGGACATGGGCCCTGTCTGATCAGCAGAGGTCACCCATGAGTATGTAGTATGCAAATGTGTACAGATGTGGTGTCCGTAGTGCAGCCGCATATTTCAACTGTCGGAGCTCAGTAAACGTCATGGCGTGTTAATGTTGTGGCATGTAAAGCTGTAGCTGTTGTGTAAGGTACACCCTAAATGGGATGGTGTACCCTTGAATGTGTGTAGATGTCTTGAGTTCAGAGGTACAATGGGTGCCTATGTACCAGTTACACACCCAGTACAGATAGGTGTGGCCACGTAGGAGGATATCCACGCCACAGTGGCAATACGGTAACCACAGGAGTGGGTGCGACATATGTGTGTACTGCAAACATGTACAATGTGATATGTATGTAGGGGACTACCATCCATGTGATAGTCAGTGGGTGAATGGTGTAATGCAAAGGTGATGTGCATGCACCTTGTGTCATGCAGCTTGATGCCATGATAGTCATATTATGTATCTGTCACAGCGACACCCGTATGGTTGGAGTCAGTATCAGCTGGTGGAGCAATCATGGCACTTGGTATGTAGGGGTTCTAAAGCTAGGCAGGGAAAGTCCCCTGTGCCAGCCTGTTCCACAGGGAAGCATATACTTAACATGAGGGGCCCTATGACTGAGGACCATGGTATGCCAAAGTACCTGACATGTAGTAGGTACTATGGTATGCTGGCCTCACTGTGTGTCCTGTCCATGAGCCACATAGCATAACATCCTGAGACACAGGGTATGATGTGCAGGTGGATGTGTATGTTGTCAATACCAGAATGGGGAATGGTGCTGAAAGGCAATGAGAGGACAATGTAGGATGTGTGGACTCCCGTACCATCAGCAACTGCCCTGGTAACTGTATGAAAGGAGTCCACCATGTGTAAGGGCCAGGCTCTGGCCATAACAAGCCCAACCCGGGTGGCAGCAGAGGACGGGAGACTAACAATGTCTCTGAGAATGACGTCCTTGATGATGTGCTCCATAGCCACGCAGAACAGTCCAGTCAGGTGTGTAGGACTATAGTCCCACTCGTGCAATGTGGTGCCACCTGTGTGTAGTGTGATAAATGCTGCTGTGTGCAATTCAGGGTCTACAATGTCTGAAACAAGGCCATTACTGAATATGGTGGCCTAGTGGGGAGACATGTAATTCAGAGGTTGGTGGACATCACAGCCTGGGATGTTGGAAGGTGACATGGGGCCAGTGTCACAGGACACATAGAGTGTAGGTCAGTACTGTGTAGGTGTGACCACAGGGACACCACAATGTTCATGTATGGATTGCGGCCCTGTAGTGAGTGAGAGGGTGTACTGTCAGCATTGAATCCATCCTCCAGCATGTTGCAAACAATACCTGGGTCTGCAATGTTCCTGAGTGACTGTTGTATGTGACAGCAGATGTGGGTGTTGCCATCGAATACTGACATACCACCATAATGCCTAGTGGTACACCCCGGAATGTGTGGCAGTCATGTTTACGTAGCTAGTCTCGGAGTATGTGATGAGGGACCCTGTGAACAGTGAGCCACCCTACACATGGGAATGTACACCACTGTGCAACAGGCTACACCTGTTGTTGTACATCATATGTCCGTGGAACATGACCACCAGAGTGGCGTCTGTTATCTGGTGTGTACCATCATAGCTCTGTGTGGAATAGCATGATCCATGCAGTTGTGTACATGCTAATTAAGTGCACTGGGGTATGTGTCAGCATTTGTATGTGCATTGTCCATCTAAACGGGTGTCATGATGTTAACAACCGCTGTCAGCAGACGTCTGTAGTACGTGTAGTAGTACACATGTACTGTGTATGCTGTGATGGGTGTGTTTCCGGGATGTGGCTAACAAGGTAGATTAGTATATGTTCAGAATCCACCAATGAGGGGATAACCCCAGGTGTGTAACACCAGTCACATGGTGGTAGTGTTCATGCCAAGGGTAATGTAGGTCTTGGAGGTGGTGTGTATGTGTTGATCCAGCAGAGTGGAGGGTATGACTCATGGATGTGTCGGTTCATGAGTGGCTATCCCAGTGAAGTGTGGGGTAGTGTCAGTCACACATCAGTAGTAGCTGAGACCCACTGTCCACTATACCACCATAGAAGGTATGTTACCCGTGGGGTATGATGTTGACTCTGTCGCTTGTTACAATGTGTATAGTGGTCCCGGACACAGTTAGTTGCATGTGGAGCACCTCTGATGCATTGTGCTAAGCAACTTGCCAGGATGTGTGCAAAACATAGTGGGATATGGGAACCCCTCAGCTGTGGGTGTGCAGGTCCAGGTATGTGCCTGAAAGGTATGGTCCATCTATAACCTGTCATTGCAGGTGTGCTCTGCAGAGCCTACAGGCAGGTCCCAGTCACTGCAGAGATGTTGGAGTGGTGCATTATAAGGTGTGCCTTACTTGCGTGCGTCACAGGGGAAGATGCAAGCAATGTGTCACATGACCCCATGTCGCGCATGCCAGTTACCGCCTTGCCGGTGACAGTTATTGGAAACTGTGCAGGACAGGCAGTATAGAAGCAGCAAGAGCCTTGCATGTGAGCTGTACTCCCAGGGCCGACAGGTGCAAGTCATCTGTGCCACAGCATTGTGTTTGAGAAGGACAGTCATAGCGGACAGTTACCACATGCCTGTGGAATGACAATAGGAGCATAGGCAACTGTTGAAGTGACACAGTCGGTCATTGTACAGTGGTATCGTGTCCGGACGAATGCAAAATGCTTCCCAGGGCTAGGCCCACACCCTCAGGGCTATAAGACTGGTGAGCTATTGCATGTCACTGCACATGTAGTCTGTGAAGTGGCATCACAGGGCAGTCACACTAACATGGCGAATGACAGACATATCATACCTGGTGAGGTGTGGCATGGGTGCAAAGGTTATGTTGCAGAAGCAGTTACCCGACAGCAAGATGTAAGCGACTAATGCCTTGTGTAGCCTGCTGTGTGGAACTGCAGTGTGACACCCTACATAGTCAGCTATGACTGGTGTGTTGTGAATGTTATAACACACTATTGGCTGTATGTGGTGGGCACACATGAGTCTGTGGGCTATAAGCTGGTGATGTTGTCTTCCATGATGGGGGCTACCTCTGGTGCCTACAGTGAGTATGGAGACGTACTGGACAGGTTGTCTTTGTAAGTGTGGCCAGTGGTGTAGATTATGTGAGACTATGTGATGGGTGGGGTGTGTTGCGAATGTTACACATCCCCAAATGACTGTCAGCTGCAGTCAGGGTTGGCGACAGCATTACCCCCAGCCATAGCTGTCAGCCTCCTGTCCCCAAAATGAGGAACATTAGCTCTCATACAGTGTGACAAATGTGCGAAACGTGGAACAATTACAACTGGCTTACTAACAGCGTCATCTAGGAAGGTCATATGATGGCTAAAATAGGCTGGTCTTACATATAAAAAAGATATTCCAATGAATTAATATGATTCTCATCTATCTAGCCATGGCTAGCAGGTAAACTATGTACAACAATGAATGTGTGACAGACCCTTCCAATGTGGAACCTTGAGGAGCATGCACCTTTTAGAACCCCAAATGAGGTACGTTCCCCGTAATGAGGTACACCTGAGAGCTATGAGCCCAGAACGGCTGCTGAAGTGCATCCCCCACAGGCTGTAGTGCCGTATGTTGGGAAGTGAGCATTGAATGTGTACATGAGACAATTGCTCTATTGCCACATGTACGACATATCCCTCATATAGACAGGCAGTAGCACTGGTACGTGACAGTTGGACATGCCTGCATATACAACCCTGTCCCACAGGATATGTGAGTTACATGTGTACAACAGCTGTCGTACCTTAAGCAAGCTGGAAAGTGTAGGACAGCCAGTGTTCCTGTGGGAAATGGTGTGGAATGGGCGCTATAGTAATCAGTAGCTCATGACATGCTCACATGTTCTGAACAAGTGCCTAGCATGACCATACAATACAGATAGGGTGTTGGATAATATCAACCCACAAGTGGTGATGACAGTCATTCAGGGTGGCACCGCACTATAACCCTGCTGAGTATGGTGTGCATGTCCATGAACCATTAGCACTGTAGATGTTAGCAGTACAGATGTACAAGATAGCACGGATATTTGATTACAAATACCTTTGCATGTCACAGGAGTGTTCCACCAGTGGCCTGTTGACAGACTCACAACTACAAAAGGTGCAAGTGTGACATGTGCACAGCACATCAGTGCCACATACAGTAGCACAGGGTTAATGTGTTGTACCCCACCCTCATTGTAGCCCATACCACACAGACAAATGTTAGGCATCTGTGTATGTAAGGCTGTGAATGGCCATGACCTATCAGTGTAGCTGTGTCAGTGTTGTGAACAACATACAGAATGGGCTGTGTGTGTGAGGTGTGTGACATATGTGCACAGTCCGATGGATGATACCAGCAGTGTCACCTCTAGGTGAACATCCCTGTATCCATAAACTACTACCTAGGCTGTGGTCAACATTATGGACACTGTGTAAGGGATGGTGCTGTGCAGTGCACTCCCCAACATGGTGACATCTCCAGGCCCCTTAGGTAGTCATCTCAGGTACCCATGTCATGTCAGGGTGCCATCCATGAGCACGGAGATCTCTGGCCAGGCATATACAGCACTGTGGTGACTAATATTGGATCACATACCACCTGTAAGGGGTAATGGCTATGCATGGATGTGTGATACCAGCCTTCACAATCCACACCTCCACTATGCATCATGCCATCTACCTTGCAGAAGGACATTTGCTACACCATGATGGACATGCTACATGTCCATATCCCGAGCTATATGGCATATGTCATGGACAGCCACCATCCTAATACTAGGATCGCCACAGGCTGGACAGATCCCTGTGCCATATATGTGACATACTCCCACCATACCATGCAAGCCTGTCCATCACAGCTGCAGATGTCATCCCAGTCATACATGCTGTGATGGCCGCATGGTAGATATACTATCAACTGACTGGATCAGTAATGTGGCACTGATGCAGCTTGCGGTGGCACAAAGGCCATCTGGAACAGCGTGGAAAGCGTGCCCGCACATGCTATGGTTGATGACCATCCCTGCGAATGTCGTCTGACTATCCATTGTCCCATGTCTATCACATGTGTAATACAGGCGGTCCGTGTCAGGATGTTGAACAGTTGTACAGCGATGTGTAGATGTATATGGCAAAACACATGCATGTACAGGTGTCCATGCGTATGTGTGCATTGTCACTGCTCAAGTCCATTCCAGCTGTGTCTGTGTTGATATGTGACATATACACAGCATCCAGGTCAACAGTAGTACCGTGGACACATCGAAGCATGTGCAGATAGGTAAGAACACAAGTGCAGGCAAATAGACATGCCCACAGCAAGACAGTATTACATGGAGTATGAACACTGTAATGAGGTGACACACATATATGGTGATGATATCCAATGCATAATGGGTGTGACATGGTGACACAAACACGTCAGTCGTGTCAGTGTCATGGTGCTTTGCAAAGATAACTGTGCAGATGCAGTAGATGTCATAGAAATGTATGTGCAGCAGTATCTCTGTACATCTCTGAAACTGTGACCTGTCACCATCATTATGTTTTACAGATAATGCCCCGTACACGCCTCCCAGCATACACCCGCCAGGAGAATGATGTCCTCATCCCACAGCTCCATGACAACTATGACTTGTTGTTCAGCCATGTGCCACAGCATACCCAGCAGTGGGATGACCTGTGGCAGGATCTACGCAGGAGGGTGAACGATGTGGGTGGCCATAACCGCACCTACCAGCAGGTGTGCAGACACTGCATGGACCTGATACGACATGCAAAGCAGCGTGCCACTGCAATCGCCAGGGAACAAGGTGGAACAGGTGGTGGGCCACCAACCCAGCCCCCACTCACACACACCGAGGAGCTACTGGCCAGTCTGGGGATACCCAGGGAACAGCATCCAGAAACACTAGCTGCAATCGTGGAGTTGGGTGTCTCCCAACCAATGAGCCTGGAGTTGCCTGGTAAGTCAGTAATGCACATATGGCTATTATATCCCATGTAGTTGCATGTGTCACTGTACATAATGTAAAGTAACAACATATGACAGGTATGTGGACACACCTGCTGCATACTAGAGTATGCTATGTTGTGTATGCACACATGTGCATACTATATGCTATTACACAGGTAATGTGTGCACATGCACAGTGCAACCTGTGGCTGTCATACAGTCATGGATAATGTTCATACTGGTGTGTCACCCCTATACAGGTACCTCTGGCGTGCCGCACAGACATGGGTCCATTGCAGGTGAGACTGTCATCAGTATTAGGCATGTTACAGTGTAGATCTATTTGCCATGTGGCCAGTTAACACTTGCACACCTGATGTTTGTTCCAGTCACGATATGCAGGTTGCACCACCATGCATTCACACACGCCACCCATGTGCAATATATTCAAACGTAATGATATCCTGTTCTGGGCCACATGGTGTATCACGGGGATGCATGCATACTACCATGATTGTGTGAACTGCATGGCTACTGATATGACACCTGCTTGCTGTAGTGTGCACCCCAGGGAGGTATGCTTACTAACACTATTAATGACTGAGCTGCATGCCCTCTGCTGTATTGCAGGCATGCTGCATGCCATCTGACAAATCACATGCATGATGTGTCTGTGTGTGTGTGTGTGTGTCTGTGTGTGTGTGTCTGTGTGTGTGTGTGTGTGTGTGTGTGTGTGTGTGTGTGTGTGTCTGTGTGTCTGTGTGTCTGTGTGTCTGTGTGTCTGTGTGTGTGTGTCTGTGTCTATTGTACTTTACAGTATTTCTTTGCATTCACAGGTGATGTAGGTGCGTTACCCTCCTGCGGTCCATCTGATGTTAGTGTCCCCAGAGATACTAGCGGTGATGAACATATGCATGAGGTACAGGCAGGTTTGTCAGGGGCTGAATCTGTGCCAATGGTTACTATCCTATGTCCCCCTCTTCCCCGCACACAGTTCTGCTGCCGACACATACCGCATCACCGGTGGCCAAAGAGGAAGGACAGTCAGCGTGTGTTGGCGCGGAACAGAAACGTGTGGTGGCTACAGAAGGTGTGTCTACACACCATGGTGTCAGTGTAATGACTGCAGATGTGCCACACAGGCATGTGGCCTGTGCTGCTCATAGGAGGACCTCTGGCAGACATGCACCTGCAGGACAGAGCACAGCAGCTGGTATCACCAGACGCATGTTCCAGACTGTAATGGCGGCACAGGCACGTGCTGAACGGCAGAACAGAGAAGGGCAGAGGCTGCAGAGGGCTGCTATCCATACCCTAAATGACAGCATCCAGGCATTGGCAAATGCTCAACAGCAGATTGCTAATGTTCTGGATAGGCGACTAGGTGAAATGGTTGGAATCCTTGACCGAGGCATGGCAATCTGCGAGCGGGAGCTGTCTGTGCTGGAACACCTGGTAGGAGTGAGGCATAGGCCACATGGACGTAGGCCAGCAACACCATCTAGTGTAGGTCGACGTGAGCGTGCCACCTCACATGACCGCTCCCATAGTGCCGGTAGCAGTAGCAGTGCAGCTGCTGTTGCGCTGTCAACACCAGGACACAGCAGGCCGACACATACCGCATCACCGGTGGCCAAAGAGGAAGGACAGTCAGCGTGTGTTGGCGCGGAACAGGAACGTGTGGTGGCTACAGAAGGTGTGTCTACACACCATGGTGTCAGTGTAATGACTGCAGATGTGCCACACAGGCATGTGGCCGGTGCTGCTCATAGGAGGACCTCTGGCAGACATGCACCTGCAGGACAGAGCACAGCAGCTGGTATCACCAGATGCATGTTCCAGACTGTAATGGTGGCACAGGCATGTGCTGAACAGCAGAACAGAGAAGGGCAGAGGGCTGCTATCCATACCCTAAATGACAACATCCAGGCATTGGCAAATGCTCAACAGCAGATTGCTAATGTTCTGGATAGGCGACTAGGTGAAATGGTTGGAATCCTTGACCGAGGCATGGCAATCTGCGAGCGGGAGCTGTCTGTGCTGGAACACCTGGTAGGAGTGAGGCATAGGCCACATGGACGTAGGCCAGCAACACCATCTAGTGTAGGTCGACGTGAGCGTGCCACCTCACATGACCGCTCCCATAGTGCCGGTAGCAGTAGCAGTGCAGCTGCTGCTGCGCTGTCAACACCAGGACACAGCAGGCCATGTGGAAGTGGCCATGGACGGTCTCAGCGGGGACAAGGTTCCAGCGGACATGTGTCATTGGACAGTAGCCAGTCTGTACCTCCACCTGGTAGTGCCCGTGCAACCCCAGGCAGGCACAGGTCATGTGGCCGTGGACAGACACAGTGAGCTGTACAACCTGCACTGTACAATCTGGGGCTGTCAATTATACCCTGTGTAGGCATCACAAATGGCAGAACTGTGTACACACATACATGCACACAGCAAACACAACTGTAGGGCTCGACAACATCCACATGCATTCTTCACAGACATGTCCAGTCAACTCACCCGCCCTTACACACACACATGATGTTATCCATTGGTGCAGCCTATGCCCCTGGCAAACGTATCACCCTGTGCATATGATGAAGCCTGTGCCGCATCCCTGTCATCCACACCATCGGTGCAGGGTTATGCACAAACATTCTGATGCACAGGGTGAACAGCATAGTGAGAGGTGTATGTAATACCTGTGTATGCATAGTGAGGGATGTGTATGTTGCAGTGGTTATGTGTGAATGCTGTGTTGTGTATGTGACATACGTTGTGTACTGTCGACATGCACCAGTCACACCATGTAATGCAGGTGCAGCATGCATTGTGATGTGTTCATGGTATGTGTCTCGGTTACATCTGTAGCACCATGTTGGTTGTGATACGCTGGTTCCCTCCTATGGTGTACTTTCATGTGCCTACAGGTAGCAGTATTTGCATTCCCCCACGTGTAACTGTGGAGTACACACAGGCACATCTGGCAATATCAGCATGCTACATGTACCCTCATCCTGACTATTGGACACACAAACATGACACAGATGTCCGCACATATACTGCACCTGACGCATGTGGTTGGTGCCAAAGGCTACACTGGACAGAGACGTGACATACATAGCAGGACACATTACAGGTATGGTGACATGGTGCAAGGGTTGTACACAGCGGCCTGGCCAATGATGATGTGAGGTGTCACTTGGTAGCTGGAGGCCACACTGTGCAGCAGTAGGACCCTGTAACAGTACGTGAATATGGCCGCAGTCACAGGGGTACACCACTATAACGCACACCCCATAGTGTGCAGCTGGGGACCCTTGCTTGTGTGGTCATCACCCTCACAGTACTATGCACCCACATGACATGTCACAGAGAAGGGACATGCACAGGTAGCCAGTATGGCTGGGACCTATGGCATCAACAGGGTTGTGCAATGCATCACCATTACGGGTTAGTCAACACGTGGGGCCAGTGATAATTTCCCACCGTATATTAGCATACACACTCACACCAAGCACCAGACATACATACAGACACACACACTGTGGTGACCACACATGTGTATTTGGACAGCCGATGTGTGTGATGCACCTCACCGGCGAACGTCATGCTTCCCACACTGACGTATGTACAGTTCTCTACAATGGTGTACAGGGATGTGTAGCAACTGGGACATATTCCCCACGATATGTGGCATCCCTGGTCACACATTCGGACACACATGGCAGTGCTGGGAATGATACACCTGCCATATGATGACACATTTGATGGACATGCAGTGGTATTGATTGCATTATGTGTACCAATGCTATATCTGGCAAATGTGCTGCTATATACACACGGGAGGTTGTAGGTGTTACAGGTGCCATATGACATATAGTTGTTAACACCTGACCGCTGTGTATGCATTATGTCAGCACCGTCACGTAACAGCAACATAGCGTACAGTTAGCACATGGCATGATAGGATGGTGTGTGACACAACTGTGAGCCACCCCCTGCACACATACATCTAGACAAGTGGTTCACCACGTTATGTACACACATCCCTCCATACATGCTGTTTGTATGTCACCGTATACAGATGTCAATGATGGGTCTGCATTGCGTCTGTATGTCGTAGTTAGGTGCAACTAGGACATCGGCCACTGCACATGCATGTTTGCTGCATGCACAGCACAGATGTCACATGTGTCTCCTGTTGCCATGTTTGTATGCATTGCTATTGTTGGACATGTGTGTTGACATACATAACACATGGACAGCGGTATGATATCACAGGTGTCACAGGCGACCAGTACAAGGGTATGTGTCCCGGTCAACACTGCTACCCCCTGTAGTGTGAGCATTCAACAGACATGGGCCCACCTTCAATTCGCGTGTGTAGCATTGATTAGGCCAGTGTTATGCATGAGGTACATCAAAGGCCATGTATGTATGTGTTGTGTGTGCAGTCCATGCACACAACCACACAATCACATGTATGACATACCCAGATGTGTGTTAATTGGTGTACAGCAACAGCCAGGTGTCACAGCTGTGTAAGGGCCATGGTATGTCTTGAGCCAACCTGTTCATGTATACTGGTATCATTGCAATGCATAACACCTGTTGGATCCCTGTTGGTACGTGTGTACTCTGCACAGCTGGTGTACACCGCTGTACAGCCCAGTGGTCATGTGTCACCTGGTGTTATGGGACCGTAAGGCTGTGTAGTGCTGCACCAACGACATGGTGCTGACTTGACAACTACAGTGTACACTGCAGTGTGTACGTATGTGACCTGCACCTGTGACAGCTGTGATGGCAGCTGTGTGTGAGGGCAGTTATACCTTACTGTGCCCTTCTGAGTGTACACTCCATCTGCATGCAAGATTGCCCTTTGCAACTGCTGAGTGTGTGAGCATGCCCAGTATGCCATTGTGTAGATGGACACACAGTACATTATGCCCAGTACTCCATTGTGTAGATGGACACACAGTACATTCCAAACTGACGTGTGATACTAAGCGTGTGGGCATGGCCATTGACATCCTGTATAGCCATGGTGGTCATCCAGGCACCAGATGTCCAATATCATTGTCACTATGGATGCCTACATTGAACACACTTGTTGCTCTCTCGAAGGGTGTACTGTCTGAGGTGCATCCCGTATCTATTCAGTGTTGTTGTGCTCCGTAGATATTTAGTTGGCCCGATGACAGCACTGGCGTGTTGGTGTACATCTACCTTGTGACGGTAATATGCTTTCAGACTCTCTAAACATTCCCTATCGGCATCTTTGCCTTTGCGGATGATGTCACCCACCTAGACGTATGCCTCTGGGAGTGCTGTGTTCAGTAATCTCGATAGCGCATTCTGTAAATGCATAATGCTGTAGTGTGTTAGAGTAGGTAGGTGTGTGTTCAACTCCCGCCCCTTCCAAGTGTGTGTGTGTGTGTGTGTGTGTGTGTGTGTGTGTTTCCAGCTGCCTGGGGTCACAGTAATGCTTTTAGATGCCTCACAACACATACATTCCCTATCGGCGTCTTTGCCTTTGCGGATGATGTCACCCACCTAGAGGTATGCCTCTGGGAGTGCTGTGTTCAGTAATCTTGGTAGCGCGTTCTGTAAATGCGTAATGCTGTAGTGTGTTAAAGTAGGTAGGTGTGTGTTCAACTCCCGGCCCTTCCAAGTGTGTGCGTGTGTGTGTGTTTCCAGCTGCCTGAGGACACAATAATGCTTTTAGATGCCTCACAACACATACATTCCCTATCGGCGTCTTTGCCTTTGTGGATGATGTCACCCACCTAGAAGTATGCCTCTGGGAGTGCTGTGTTCAGTAATCTTGGTAGCACGTTCTGCAAATGCGTAATGCTGTAGTGTGTTAGAGTAGGTAGGTGTGTGTTCAACTCCCGGCCCTTCCAAGTGTGTGTGTGTGTGTGTGTGTGTGTGTTTCCAGTTGCCTGGGGACACAGTAATGCTTTTAGATGCCTCACAACACATACATTCCCTATCGGCGTCTTTGCCTTTGCGGATGATGTCACCCACCTAGAAGTATGCCTCTGGGAGTGCTGTGTTCAGTAATCTCGGTAGCGTGTTCTGTAAATGCATCATGCTGTAGTGTAATAGGGTAGTCATGTGTAGGTTCAATTACCAGCCCTGCCACGTGTGTGTGTGTGAATGTCTGTATCTCTCTCTGTCTCTCTATATGTATATATATAAATATATATATATATAATCTATTTTCTGCCCATAGCTCTGCTCTTGCATGGACAGCTGACTGTTTCATGAATCGCATATTTGCATAGCTTTCACATACCAATGGGGTATGTTGCAACTCCCAACATTGTCCATGCAATGTCCGTGTTACGGGCAGTGTTACACGGCCTTACAGGCATTTGCTGTATATCTTGGCAGACATCTATCCTTGCTGTACTCTCACTGTACCCGTATTCGCCGGAGGCTTCATGTATCATGGCCTAGTTTTGATGTGTGTATGTCTATTTGTGCTGTGTGCCTGGCTGTGGGTATGCCCCACTATCATCATTTGTAAAGCTGACAGCCTGATAGGTTCTTTATGTAGACTGCTGTGTCATTTGACATGTCAGCACATACCTGCGGACAGTACTGCACGTCCTACTGCAGCACATTTCATACCTTCTGCGTTATCTTGCAGTCAATATTGCTGTTTCCTCACACATGTATCTGTTTCTGTTCATACCACTCCACCTCCTAGAGCAAGTTGCTAGACAAGGCCTTATCTGATAGTGGGACACATAGGGGCAGTATTAACATGTTGCTCTTACAAACGTAGATAGTTGACACAATAATTGGTTTTGCATTAGTATGGCTTTTCTGTCGGATTTGGTGTCTTACTCACATGTTTGTCATTATTTCATGTCTTCAGTTATCATGAAAGGGCCAGAATGTTACTGTTGCTACGTATGAGGCAGAACTCTGCACATTCTGCGTTAATCTGTACAGTTGCGGAGTATGTGTCTGATACATAATATCAACTTTCTGACACCAATACACACACTGTATGGTGGCATCACAGGCCACATGCCATTACATTTATATTGCATGACACACCCACCCAGACAGTTGTATTCCTCACACAGGCCAACAGCTGCTTATCCACACTAATTGGTCTATCATGTACCGTATGTGTGTGCCGGTATTTGCGCTTTCCATCAGTGGCAGAGCTCACGTACGTGTCTGGGGGACTGGACATTGTTACACTGACACTGCATGACACCCTGAGGGACACATTACTTTTGTGTCTGTTAACCTTCCACATTGACATTCACAGGGCATACGTTGTCATTCACATTTGTCGGGGTACATGCGTGTGACTTGTACATGTTTTCTCATTTGTCCTGATGTCTTTCTTCTCACCTGTCCACCTAGTATCACTAGTTCTGTACATGCATTTTGGACAGGTTACCTTCATACCCCTAACCTGTACACATTATGGGTAAATGCCCTGACGTTTGACCTTGTTACATTTGTCATAGTGATGTGCCTTTCTGGTAAATTGCTGGCAAGGCATTACGGACTGTGCGGTAGATAATAGTGATTGACATTTCCATTACATGATTAGTAACACTCATAACATCCGTATTCATGGGTACGCCAGTATTCTCACAATGTTCTGACTTTGTCTGGGGTATATCTAATATAGTCCCTATTTGTATTTCATGTACTATGCCTTAGTGCAGCTGTGTTATTCTGACAGTTTGGCAGTTATGGGTACCATCTTGGTCGTACGCATGTCCATCCATGATAATCGCCTACATGACACTGATATAGGGCCCTACATATTGCCAAAATGGTTTCCGCAATATCCAGTGGATGGTTTGCCCCATTATTGAGAATATAGGTGTGTGCTATACCCACATCACTCCCACGGGGCGGGCCTACGAAATCTCTGCCAAACACCTAGGCCCATTTCTGCATACCCATGATTCCCATACCTGACAACCCTCTACAGTACCCATTACACATGTTTAATGCGTGCGGTACTGAAGTGTGGAGACACTTATATGTACTCCCCACTCTCCAGATATCAGTTCGTACGTCATACATTCTATCGACACATGTGTCATCACCCTTACACCTGATACTGTTGCATGTACAGCTATTTCGTATTTGCTGCGGTCACTTCATTTGCGTCAATGTCGGTTGACACTACGTAAGATTAAATTTTTGGAGTCCTGCAATGGACACCTATCTGCATGTTTAAAGTGTAGAACTTGCTGGACTGTCACTTTCTGGCCAATGGTTTGGAATGCTGCGATTTATTCACCTTTCCTGCATGTCTGTTTGTCTACCCATATTAGATATAACGTCGCCTATTTATGTACATATGTCATATCTATGGGACATAGGCCTGTTGTGTATACATATATACATGTACAATCCTCATTTCATAACTTGCTTTGGTTTACGTCTGTGGATTATGTATATACACATATATCTATATCCATACCATACCTTTCCACTATACAGATTGTCGCAGAGTGTACAGCTGGTTGCCCCTTCATCTTCGCTGTGTTTTACATAAACCTGTGTCTATCTGGCAATGTAGTGGCATTTCATTTGAGACTTACGGTGGGTATTTCTAGCAAGCAGTTCAGGTTACGACTGCATACCCTTCAGAGAATCCATGCTACTGACACACCCGTTATTCTATCCACTTTCTATGTTTGTTCTGGCACAAATTTGGGGTTTGTCCCTATTTGTACCAATAGTTTGCATGGCTTTGTCCGGTTTCATACTTTACGAGGTTAACGGGTTTGAACCATGTATAACTAACGTGGGGGAAATGGCATTCATTTACTATGCTGTGAGCGGATCACACATGCACAGGCGCACTTGCATTTCCTTATTGTGGGTTACGTGCAGGCGTGCATGCATATCCTTATTGTGGGTTACATATGTTTACTAAGTCTTTGTGCTTACGTGGGCTTTATTACTTGTGACAGTACCAGTCATTATCTGTAATCCGCTTAACGGACGTTTGTGAAACACACGTTCACCTTTACATATTTAACTGTCTGTACAGCACAGAAGCATTCATTACACTTTCACATTATATGTGCTGTAGTCGTTGTTCAACCGGGACTGCATTCACGTTGGCCGGATGCTGTAACCACTATACGTTTGGTGTTCTGACTCATTTATATGCATACCCATAGTACATAGCTACATTAACATATGCCTCACCGCTTCACTTACATCACAGACATCCATTCTCCTGCTGGGAATAATGCAGTACTACATGTTACACATTCCCTATTCCCTACTGCTCTGGACCCAAGCTGCATATTTCATCACTGCAGGGATATTCAGAACCCAAAGGCTTATAGTCCTGACACATACAGGTCTTTAATTGTCAGGGTGTTCATGTGGTGATCTGGGTTTAGGCTTGTCCGCCTGGTGAACGGAACTGCCCTGACCGTGTTCAAATGTCAGACAAAGCACATGGACAGGGTTTGTCCATTTTGAACATTTAATCTGTGTTTACAGACACAGGTGTTTGGGCACCTGTCAGCAGCTTATGATGTTGGCAATACATAATATGGGTGAGGGTGGTTACAATACATAATCCACGGTGAGTGGTGTTCCCATTCACATTTGACTATTTCCTGTATTCATTCTTACGAGGGTTATTATTTTGCACATGACTTACCTATGAATTAACTACGGGTATGCAGTAGTACAGTCAACATATGTGACGGTTTGTTACAGTATATATGTACGGACCTCTGTAATACTGGGGACTACCTACATCCTTCACAACATTTCCTGCTTATGTACATACTATTATTCAGTGAACTTTTGAAGCTTGTGAGAGCAGTAATTACATCTGTCCCTATTTGTCCACCCATCCTTTTAGGCTTTGTCCAGGTTTTGTTGCTGTAATAGGTTGAGAGGTGGTGTCGGTATGTGATTGAGTTGAATATATACTGTCGATAATTCAGTGGGGAGTAGGGTTACCACTTGTTCCTCTTTGCGAGGGGAGGTCCCACTTTGGACAGTTGTGTCCTGCGATGACACCTAAGACATGGCAAATGTCCTGTGATTTTAAGACAATAATATATTTCTTATTTTCTGTACTAGTTGCATGATACAGGTATTTTGTATCTGGTACGCATAACTATTATTTGGGATAGCATCAGCTATTCGAATGTTATGGTATAGGCTTTTATCTTGGCATACACATGTAATTCTGTCCTTTGCATTGGCCGGGGGTATGTTTTATCCTGCAAATTCTCACATTTCTACAAGGGATGTCCCACCTTGGCCATCTGAACAGGTGGCAACCCTAGTGGGGTGACCTGCATGGTGGACAGCTGTTCCATCCTGCGTAGTATGAATTGCATGTCTGTGTAGAAACTGAACAGTACCATGACTACACATACATGTTTTGTCCAGATGTGTGCAGTAATGGACACCGTGGCGTGTAAACAACTCTGAGGTTTCAACAGGTTACTTATCCCACGCGGGATGTACACACATTTTGCCGTAACATTAACGCGCGGGCATTTTTATTTACGTACCTGTGATGGGATGTTTACAAACGTGGGATACATATTTGCAATCCGGACACTGCCTAGGACGATACTTCCTACTACATATGGGGAATACTCGCTATGTGTAGGTGTATGGATGCGCAAGGCTGGTAGCTGAATTTGGTGGACATTCGGACATGGGTGCGGGTTATGTGCTATACAGGGGTTGTAGCGTATTGCATTTGCATGCATGGGTTGTACTTTTGGATATCCCGGTTCTGCATATAGCATCCTATGTGTATGTGACGGTTACGTTTCTGTTCATGTGTATAGCACATTTTAATGTACATATGTTTGTGTATGTTTGGTATACAATTTGGACTGTCAGGTTTCTTTACGGTTGTTATATAGCCACAACTGCCCTGCTGTGTACTATCACTAGCACTGTGGGACTGCTGGTGACCATACCCATGGGGCTAGACGTGTGTATTGGCGGCGCACTGACATGATGCGCTTCACTTCCACTGGGTATAACTTCTGACAGTGCAGTACATTACGGACACACGATTTTTAATATCATTTGTTCCATGGACAGAAACTCATATTATGTTGCGTGCATTTCTGTTTGGTTCTCCATTTTGTGTGGCCGGGAACTGTCTTGCATGCTTTGCATACGTTTCATTATCCACGGACACTGATAGGTGTGATTACTATTGCAGGCAGGCTATAATATTCAGCAGTTTAGGTTGCTCATCACCAGCCAACACTGACACGCCTCCGGGCGCAGCTTAGTAACGCCCCATGCACTCGCGCACGTGTCCTATGCATGTGGATGTGGTAGCAGCGCACCTTCATTAATATGCATATGGCGCTACTACACCATTTATACGCCATACAGCCGGCGCAGGCCTTACACCAGCCTTGCGCCGAGCTTCATGAATCCGGGGGAATGTTTAATGACAGCCACTGCTGACATGAAAATTTAGACCATTTTTAAACCCATGTCTTTAGGAATCACAGTACATAACGGTGAGGAATGTGAAAAGAGTTTGACAGTTATATTATACTTATTTGTTTATTGTATGCCATTGTAAAGATGTTATGCTTTTTTTACTGAGGATTTGTGTTCTTCTCATTTTCTACATTATGTGATCGTATTGTTAACTTCTAGATATTTGTCTTTTCTTTTTTGGAGATTTTCTCCTCAGGTCTCCATTGAAAATGGGCCGTGGCTCAGTTGGACCAAGACGGTTAACAAATGTTTAATAAAAATAAATAAAAATAAATTATTTGTTTGAAGGACAACACTTTGAAGGGATATTGTAAAAACAGATTTCAGTGAACTCATAGCTTTGCACTTTTCCCCATTGTTGCGTGACTATGGAGTTGTCATATATAATTTTTTGGGTGTTCATTTCTCCCCACATGTAGGAGTGCAAGGGTGATTTCTACAACAAAAAAGATTGCTCTGAGTTTGATTGAGAGTGACTTTCTGTGGTAAAGTTTTACCGTTGTTGAATGAAGGATTACCGTTCAGTCTGCAGTAATGAGTCCATAATGTTGTTATGTCAGCTCTTACTAAGAAGATCTCATCTTGCACATCCCCACCCTTAAGTCAACAGTTACTTAGATAGGAAATTACCAGTCTTTTACACACACACACACACACACACACACACACACACACATATATATATATATATATATATATATATATATATATATATATATATATATATGGAGCCATGCATTGTGGCACTTTATTAAACAAGTTATTTAAATATGCAGAAATTCTGTCTTTTTTGACTCCTTGTCCAACACTATAGGGTGAAATAGGTGACTAATGTGATCCTAATGAAACCTGGGGATTCCAAAAAAGGTGTCCTTAGATTAGAAACCCACAAAATATTTTTGGACTTTGGATCTATCTTTTGTGCTGATATATATCAAACCAATTCAAACCAAATCTACCTGTTCATAGGCTGTATTCAGTTCTCTCTTATTTACCTTCCTGTATTATTTAATATTTTTACATTTCTGTTCATAAACTGATGTCTTCATGAAGACCTTCCTGTATTATTTAATATTTCTTACATTTCTTTTCATAAACTGATGTATCCATGAATACCATACATTTTAACTTATTAGCTTTCATAAATCTGGGCGGCGATGGTGGTACAGCAGTTAGTGTTGTCGCCTCACAGCAAGAAATTCTCTGGTTCAATCCTCAGCTGAGGTGCCTTCTGTGTGGAGTCTGCATGTCCTCCCTGTGGTCGCGTGGGTTTCCTCCAGGTGCTCCGGTTTCCTCCCACATTCCAAAGACATGCTGTAGGGGGATTGGGCACTCTCAATTGGTCCTAGGCATGAGTGTAAGCATGTGACTTCCATGGAAGGTCAGGGCCTGGCAACTCGACACTGTAAAACTCTACTGCCAAAAGTGATCTGCTGTGGCGACCCCTAACCAGGAAAAGCTGAAAGAAGAAGCTTTCATAAATCTAATATAATTTTTATTGTTTAAGACAGACAGAACTTGCCTATCCTATGCATTTAAATTGTAGGATTTGCAGGATAGAGCTTACTTAAATGAGCTCTAATGTCATTCTAATGCTTGCTTTCGAGTAAAGTTAACACGGGCAACAAGATGGATTTATTGCATTTGGTCTCTTGTCTGAACCTCCTTATGTACCTCCAATGTCACTTAAATTCTCTGATATACAGTTTAAAACCTAATATGGTTTTACCGAAGTCTGTTCTCCTGCATGACACAAATAAAATATCCTTTCTGAATTATCTCAGTTCATTACTCAGCAGGTCATGACAACTCAAGCTTATTACCTGGAATTCATATCTGTTGCTGTCCATCTCTCTCAGCCTTCTCAAACTAGATATACAAAGAATACACAGGTATATCAGTGTGGGCACAAATTATGCACCCTACTCAGCTAGAAAAAAATATCTGTCATTACTGCTTTGGAAGTTGTCATTTAACACCCTCTGTCTCAGCTATACACTGCAAATATGTATGTTTTGCAGCCCGTCTCCCACAACCACAGACGTCTGCATGTTTTTGTGTGTTTGTTTTTGTTTTGTCAGTTACTAAATTGTTTTTGGTTGACACACTTCCATTTTTAAGGATACTCTATATCATTCTTGTTTCTCCCTTTTTGATAGACCCTCAAATCTGGAACATTAAATGGCATGCCACATTTTCATGACATGTCCTTCCAATATATACTTCTGGCATAGATTGGGTTAACACCTATGCCAATTCTTTTATTATCAGGAGTAGAGATGAAATGACTCATGAAGTCTTATGCACTTTTTCAGCACAGCAAAATATGCATGCCTTTGATTTGAATCATGGCTGTTTTTAAACATACTGTGCATTCATTGTGGTACTTTACCAAGAATGTAAATTATCTGAAATCTAGCCATCCATTTTGAGATCTGCAGCTATCAGCTATAATTTGGTAATCTATTCCATACATTAGGTGCTCCCTCAGACAACCAATTAGGACATCTCTCATTCCTACATAATCTCATACACAGGTTGTTTGATGATTGTCTGTTACTCTTTGATAATCTCAAATATTCCCAGAAGTAATTGTTTCTAAAGGACAAAACATTGGTAATACAGAACGGAAAATATGCACTAAACCATATATATTTTTTTAGTTTCTGTCCATAGCTGTCCTTTTCATATTTAACAGTATAATTGGCAGCTGTAGCAAGGCTCAGTATGCCATACACAAGGGACATATGCAATTTTCTGATAATCACTAATGCTACATTTGAAAACTTGAAAGTACTTGAATATCGCTGTTGCAGATGTATGTGGAATGTTAAATAACGAGTTATACCTGCAACTTTTAATCAAATAACCACACTAAAGCTTTTATTTTTGTATGCTCAAACACTGCATGCAAATTATTTAATTTTAGCCAATAGCTGAGGATGCAGTAGCTTGATATGAAAATAGTTTGAGTATTATTTAAAGTGTTCCATTTGAATTTGAAAAAATTAATTTCTAAAAGCTATCAATTTTTACCAAGCTTCATTTGCAAGGAAACATATGGAAGCAAAATTACATTTTAAATTATATGGAAATGCTGCTGAGACCAGAAAAGCACATTCTGAATAGATTCCTGTGCTCTTATCATATTTTATGACCTGCTTAGTTGCATTTTTTTTCTGATAGCTACAGAACATTGTTTCATCCAGTGGAAAGCAAAGATATTTTTGAGTTTTACCTTTTGGCTCTTGGCCAGGACAATAAACAGTGAGGTAGAAAAGCAAGGTTCTTAAAAACATGCCAGCATCAATCCTGCTTCTGTTATGTAGCTAGTGTCAAAATTCAATATCAGTTCAATTACTGGGTAAATCAGTTAAACAATCATATTGAGTTACCTCTGCAAGTACTGACAAGGCAATTTATTTACCCAGAAAATTTACCAGTTTATCTAATCTTTGTATTTAATTTTCCCAGTTTGTTGTACTTTACCATTCAGTGGCAACAATTTGCTTTATCATTTTATTTATATTAATTGGTTTAGTTTAGAAAATACAGGCATGAGACAGTTTTAGAAATGGTGAATCTTGATTTTTTTTTTGCCTAGTGGATTGTAAATCCTAATATGTATATATATCATAATATTTATTTTCTTTTGGTCTGGGAATTATGCAGAGATATGCAAACACAGATGTATTAATGTACTGTAAAGCTAACGTCTTCTATAAGTAATGCAAACAGAAATTATAGGAAAAATAGTTCTGTGTGCAGTCAAGTCATACAGTACTTATTTTTGGTACCCTTTCTCTGATCACTGCCTCCCACTGGCTAATAAGGTCATAATGGTACCTCCTCAAGTCACTGCAGTGGCACCTGGACTGCTTACTACAGTGAAATATCCTAGTGGCATCAGATGCTTTCATGGCAAGACTGTGCCAAATGTACTTTAAGTTGGGAATCCTCATAAACACAAACATTGCTGGCTCAGCCAGCTCTCTGTGCTGGTATCATAAACCAATGCCCAACCCACTCAGCTCTTAATGTGAAAAAGAACAACAACAACTAAAAGGGCTTCAGTAAAACTTGCATGATGCTTCCTGAGTACACAATCCTTGCCACCCTCCCACCCATGCTCTTCAAGTAAAGAGCAGAAAAAAAAATCAGGACCTGTTTATCTGCCTTGTCTCTTCAAGTAAAGAGCAAAAAAAAATCAGGACCTGTTTATCTGCCTTGTTCCCAGTCTTTGTTGCATTAGAGTAACAAAGGAAAAAAAAAACTTCTATTTTACACTGTAGCAAACTGCTTGCTAGAAATGTAGAAAGCAGTCACTACAGTGTATATGCTGCATAAAGCATTGCAGCACTCAAGTTTTAGGTAATAAAAGCATGATGTTTTTAATACATTTAGTTGGAGTAAATTCTTGCTACAGTTAGACTATACATGGAGCACTACAGTGCTCAGGTTTGACTGCAAATCCAATATGAGCTTTTAAAAGCCAGTATTGCACTATGAGCAATTGGGATGATGGATGGTAGATCATATCATGCCATCTGTGATGATATGAGGCAGTGTCAGCTATGCCACAGAGAGTAGGGCAGTGCATGTGTAACATAAGCCAGCATAGCTAGCTGGAGTTTTGCAAAGAATATTATGTCATTTGTATGTCAAACTGATTTGTACAGATGCTTGTGTTAAAAATGTATAAACAGTGTGTCCTGCTAGACAGAAAAACAGTGTACATTTATATCAGACCGTTCTGTTGTAACCTAGGAAATGTATGTATGTTAACAGAGGATGCTGGAAGGGAAGGAGTTAAGTTCAGCTCACCTTACCTTAAGGAAAATAGCCAGAAATTGAATGGCATTGTTTAGGCCATAAAGGTTTTATTTCACAGGCCTGAATGCAGCCAGAAAGGCAATATCTGGGGAAGGCCTGAGCTCTTATTGTCCTTAGTGGTGAACTTATTGTTACCCTGGGGTGCTACAGAATGGATGGTTAGTCTATCTAGGAGAGATGAAAGTAAAATATTGGAATTGTTTTACAGTCTCCAGATGCCTTAGCAAAGTCCTAGGTGTGTATTTGGAAACATCCGTGCTAGATCATGATTCAGCTTCTAGTCATGGGGGCAGTGTGGGAACCATGGAAACAGGTGACCAGATGCGATGTCATTCTTCAGCCAGCACTGAAATTATGTTAGATATTAGTTAGAGATGTAATAGTAACACTCAGTACTCTGTTATTGGATCTAACAACAAAGACACTCATCCACTTCACCTTGCCTTACTTTTATAAGTAACAACTAGGGAACAGTAATTCTTCAGCCGGTTAGGAAAATAGTAAGATTAGATAAAAGTATTGTTTTTGTGTATCTGGCTGAGTCTTTCCATCTGTGTTAATTTTTATATTTTCTGTGAATTGAAGCTCTGGCGTTTATCGTAAATAGATATTCAGTATTTTCATGTTTTCTATCTTATTATTTATTATTAAATAATATTAAGTGACCCTCCAAATTTAGGCCAATTACAATTCTATATCCCCTATCAAAAATATTAGAAAAATGTGTTCATAAACAGCTCCTTGATTATCTTCTCCTAGAAAATCTCCTTACTCCCACACATAGCATGTTTTTTGCCCAAAACACAGTACAGCTGCTGCTCTAACATCCTTCACTAACTGTATAGCAAACTCTTGTGACAACAATAAGTTAGCCTCTTGTCTGCTTCTGGACCTCTCCAAAACCTTCAACACTGTTTCTCAGAGACCACTTATATTCAAACTAACCACCTTCAATTTCACAAACTGTGCTTTCTTAGTTCTCCAGCTACATCTGCCATAGATTCCAAGCAGTTCAATGGCAATCTAACTGTTCTTCCTTCTTACCTGTACAAACAGGGGTACCCCAAGGCTCCATCCTTTGATCCCTATTATTTAATATCTTTATTAATAACCTCCACTGTTCCTCTCCACTCTCTTCAGTTATACAATATGCTGATGATTCCACAGTTATCTCCTGCTCCGACAATATCTGTCATCTTCACTCCCTCACCCAAGACACATATGCTTATGATTCCACAATTATCTCCTGCTCCAACAATTTCTCTCATCTTCAATACCTCAGCAAAGACACCCTGCACACAATCGAAAAATGGCTAACTTTCAACCAACTTCTACTTAACCCTAAGAAAACTAAACTTCTATTCCTTCCTAAATCTCTCTTACATCATAAAGACACCTTTACTGTCTCCTCCCTAAACAACACTATCATCCCTGCTGAACCTCACTCAAAACTTCTAGGAGTTATTATCGATGACCAAGTAAAGTCCGATCTCCATATTCAGCAGTGCATTAAAAAGACTCATAAAAAGTTAGGTCTGGTATACAGGCATAAAAGATTTATCACTAATGCTTTAAGGCTCTCCCTTGAACAAGCTTTCCTACTCCCCACCCTACTCTATGTAGCCCCTTTTCTTACACACCTCCAATCCAACCGTATGTCTAAATTGGAACTCAACTATAACAAGATTGCAAGATTCACCTCCAACCACCCCTACCACTCTCACCACTGCCAAGCAATGGAACACCTGCAATGACTGGAAATTCATCATCAGATACTACTACCCCAGATTCTCTTGACTCATTCTGTCCTACATGAACCCTCCTCCTGCCTCTCTCTCTCTCTCTCTCTCTCTCTCTCTCTCTCTCCCCCCTCATCCAACCCTGCACTCCCAACTGTGCCATCTGTAGCTCTCAACAGAATCATCTGGATGTATATGTGCCCAACCAATATATTGGCAAACTCCTCTGCAGCTACTCATTGGCAAATGCCTGGAATAAACTATCACTTAGCGTTAGATCAATCCCATACCCTAACTCTTTTAAAACAGCTCTTAAGGATACATTTCACAAATCTTGCTCTTGCCTATGCAATCACCCAACTTAACTCTATCTTCCTCTCCTCCTACACACCTCCAGTACTCCTATTAACAAATATCTCTTCATGCATCTATATCATAACATCGACAGCTTAGGTTGTTGATTCCAAAATCTTTGACACCTAAGCGTCGAAAGCTAAAAACAGCGAACGGCCAAATCATTGAATTCTTCCCTAGGGAAAGAATTCACTTGGCATCCGCAAACAAAATAAACAAACACACCCAAACATAGTGGGAGGCTTTGCCCCCCCACACCCTCCCTAACTAAATATACCAACTCTGAGACCCCTCTACATTGGGGAAAGGCAAATCTCTGAGAACGGCCACACAAATTCTTTCCCGAGGAAAGAATTCGATGATGTGGCCATTCGCTATTTTAAGCGTTCAACACATGTGTCAATGAATATGCATTTGACAACCTAAGCTGTTGACAAATCAATAGGAAACCCTTCTCGCTCTCTTACAAATCTGCTAATAGTCAATGTGTTTGCTACTGCCTCTCAGCCGGTTTACTATTGAAATGTCGAACGGCACTACATCGACTGTACTATAGTCGAACACGGAAGTTCGAAAATAGTAATATCGACGACAAAAAAACAATCTAGGACTGTGTTTTAACATGGGTCGAGGTAGGGGAGATGTTTGTAGTTCTGAATAATACTGAACACCTACCTCGACCCATGTTAAAACCATTCCTAGATTGTTTTTTTGACGCTGACATTACTATTTTCGAACTTCCGTGTTTGACTATAGTACAGTTGACATAGTGCCGTTCGACATTTCAATAGTAAACCCTCTCAGCCTACTGATATGTAAACACAGATGGTCATCTTTGCCTTCAAATTATCTCCTGTATATAGTGTATATCCATAATGTAATTGTACATTGTATTTTATATGCGTGTGACCTTTTTTTTGCTTTTTTTTCTTAATACTGTCTCTGACTATTGTAATTTAATATGTTTAAACTCACAATAGTTGCTCTAGCATGTTTGTTTCTCTGACTAGTTTTGTGATATTAGTTAACTCTAAAATGTTTTTGATTACTGTGTCATTTGATTACTCATATTACATGTATTACTTGGAGCTTTTCTCCTTGGGCCTCCAATGAAAAGGGGCTGCCACCCAGTTGGACTAACCCGGTTAACAAATGTCAAATAAAAATAAATAAATAAATACAATCAGTTATTAAATCTATCTAAAGCTTTCATTGTGGCTGATCTTTTAGAAAATATTTTAACCTTTGAGAGTAATCGCATTTATTTGGTGGCATTGTGGGCTTCATACTCCTGGAAGTGTTGCTGCATGTTTAACATTACCATTTGTATAAGTATTAATTTTACTAGAGTAGTTGGGTACCCTAATAAGAATCTTAAAGTAGCTGGCTGGTTGCAGTGAATCTACCTTCTAGTCTGTGTGTTGGTGGTATAGTGGGTAAATCTGTGCCAGCCTTTCCCAGGTGTGTGTAGGTGTGTGTAAATCAAATCTTAAAGAGTGCGTGTGTGTGTGTGTGTGTGTGTGTGTGTGTGTGTGTGTGTGTGTGTGTGTGTGTGTGTGTGTGTGTGTGTGTATGTGAGCTACTTGGAGCAGGGACACGGAGCACTGATTTCTGCAGAGTCTTACATGGGGCCTTGAGAGAAAGTCTAGCCCCAGGTCTGGAGTGTGCTCCCTGTGTAATCTTAAGGGTGATTCTGCTTGGTGCGGAGAGCTGTATCAGAAAATAATGTGTATCCATCTTTTTTTTCCAAGTGAACTGGTGTCAATGGTGAGGATTGAGGCTCCTTGATTACTGGCCCAGAGGAGGGACGTCACACCATCTAACACATTGAGCCTGGGGCATTTGCCCCTTTTGCCCATCCCTAGCTATACTACTGCTCCAGTCATGTTTTCTGCATGTGGAATACAACATAGGGCAGCTTGTTATCATGATCTCTTATAGTTTGGTCATTATGTAGCACATAAAATATTGCCTTGGCAGGTTACATACATACACACATCTATACAAAAATTTCAAGCATGGGCATTAATGCCCTTCTAGCCTTCCAGTATATGAAAACAGTTGTTTGCACAATAAGTGTCCAGGCTGTTCTTAAAATATCTAAACTAGTGCTTGCTTTAATGTACTTTGGTAGTCTGTTCCATGCATCAGCTGTTCTCTCATAGAACCAATTAGTACACTTCTCATTTCTACAGAATTTTCTTCATAGGTTGTCTAATGATTCTCTACTACTTTTTGATAACACAAACATTCCCAGGGGTTGTTGTCTCTAAATACCCTATATACCTGAATAAGATCTCCTCTTAAATGTCTGTATGAGATACTATTTTAGTCTTTCATAATAACTTAAATTTTCACATATATGGATGCCCTTGGTATATTTCCTCTATACTCTTTCCAGTTTACTCATCCTTGTTTTTTAAAAAAGTTTCCATATTGGTATCCCATACTCAAGTATAGGTCTAATGAAACTAACAAACAGTGTCTTCATCATTTCTGACTTTCTAGACTTTATATATCTTTTTATACAACAGATACTTCTATAATTATCATTAACCAATTAGATGATATGGTTAGGAAAAACTCAAAGCTGGATATACCCATATACCCAGTTCCTTAAATAAATCTACAGTTTCAGTCACTGTGTACTGTGTTAAATATTCAACTTTCAATTTGTCTTCCAAATTTCATTTGCTTAGTTTTTGATATATTTATCAGCATATTATTCTCCTGTGACCAAATGGTCAATTTAGTCAAGTTCTTTGGCAGACATGCCCTGTCTGTAACACTTGTAATTAATTTAACAGACTATAGAACACCTCAGATAAAAATGACAGATTTAAAAGATACAATCTAAAGAAGTATGGGCCTAGGACAGAGGCGCATGGGACACCCTGACTGTAACCAAGAATTTCACCTGTCTAATTGCTGTATGATATTGCCATGTCCTATTTGTAAGCCATACAGCTATCCATCTTATAAAGAGTATATCAACACCTATTTTTTCTAATTCATTGATCAGTGTTTTGTGTATGGCCCTGACATATCCTGACAAATGCTGAAGTTAAATCTAAATAAATTACATCACAGCACAACTTTTCATTCATAAACACTACTATATTGTTATAAAACATCATGTTACAGATGGTAATAGATTATTTTCAGTATATACATGCTGATCTATAGTTTCAAGTCGTAACCTTTCCAGTTCTGACAATGACTTAGCCAGTATTACTTTCTCCATTATTTTTTAACAATATGCAAGTAAACTTAAGGGTCTATATGACTCTGGGTTTGTCCTACTCCCCTTTCTCATAAAGACAAGATTAATAAATAAGAATCTCCCCATATTTATATGCAACCTAGTAAATAATAGATGTAATGATATCTCTCTTTTTAATTTCTCCAAATCTTTTAGGTTTCTAATACCATGATGGGAATGGACCCCATTCCTTAGTATGATTAAAGTTCATGAAATTAGTATTATTTCACTGTTTGATGTCAGCCCAAAGTGGTCTTTGCAGCACCCTCAATTTGCCCAGTAATGACTTCTTCTGCAATTCGTACAGAGTTACATGTATTGGCAGCATATCTAAATATGATTGTAGACTATTTTTTATAAGACCCATTGCTCCTACTACTATTGGAATAATCTGGGTGTCTTTCTTCCACATTGATCTCATTTCTGCTTGCAAATCCTGACATTTTATGACCTTGCGTCTCTCTGTACGCAGGATTCTGTAGTCACTGGTGTGACAATTTCAGTGATCAATGCTTTTATCTTTTTTTCTTGGACCACTATATCCGGTTTTATAGCATCTATCTTTTGAACTGTTGGCAATGGATGATCCCATGTGATGTAGACTTAATCATTTTATATGATTTTATGGCTCATGTTTCCAGTGTTTTTCAGCCACTACAATAACATAATGTTTGCACAATCCCCAGTGCAACAGTCTCACTGCATTATTATGCCTTTCAGTATGCAGTCCTTCAGCCATTAGTATGTCACAACCTGCAACAAGGTGCATAACTGTTTTCAATTCTGTTTTACAAAACCTACATTTGTCTGTCTCTCCCACATTTTCAATGGGCTTTGTAAACCAACGTGTACATAGCCCATTATCTTGTGCCATCAGTATTAGCCTTTCATCTCTTGGTTTGAATTTGCCTCTCCTTAACCATTCCAGCATTCATTCCTGATCAACATGAGGTTCTTCAAGAAGTTTTCTATACTTGCAGATATATTTATGCATTTTCCACATTTCTTGCCTTCTCATCTGCTCCTTCACCTTATATTCTTTCTTTTGTTTTTTTGGCACATTCAGTTGCTGTCTGTTTTTTATCCACTTGTAGTTTGATTTCCATTTCTGCTTGACACCGATATGCTTCTGCTAGCCTAAGCATGGAAGTCATCTTAGATTTATTCTCCTCATGTTGGAAAACTTTCAAAACTTTCACTACATTTGGGTCTTGTGAGGTCATCAGATATGTGTGGAGTCCCACAATTGCAGATCTGAAAATGTAATCAATTTCAAGGGGGCCCAGCCCTCCAGAATGGAGAATATATAATCTTGGTATGCACTGATTTTTATAAAGCATTTGGTGAGCATGAAGCATCCTTCTTGTTTTCCTCTCTAATCTATCCAACACATTTTGGGCCAGTCAGTCACTCCAAAACTGTAAGTTAGGACAGGAAGAGCAAATAGGTTTAGAGCCTGGATTTTGTTCCTAGATGTCAACGCTGTTTTCAGGACTAATTTCAGTCTTCTACAGTACTTCTTATTAAGTTTTATTCACATTTGTTCATGTTCTATTGTTGATCCTTCATCAATTCCCATATTTTATACATTCACTCTTGCTGAAGTTCTTTTATATCACATTCTTCTCCCAAACTGTTTTCTTGGTGCTGCAGTTTTCCTGCTTTAAAGGTTACTTTTGCACATGTATCAAGACCAAATGGCATTCTTATATCATCTGAAAAAGTTTTGACAACTTTCAGTTGTACTTTCAGTTCCTCATCTGATGAGGTATACAGTTTCAAATCATCGACAAAGAGAAGATGAGAAGTATTTACACTTTGTTGTTTTTAGAAGCCAAATTATAGCTATGTCCTGAGCTGTTAAGTAGATATCTTAAAAGATTAAGGGCAAGGCAGTATAGAAACTGTGACAGAGAGTCAGCCTGTAATATCCCCTTTTGAATTACTATCCCTGGAATAATAATTTGCCCTTTATCATGGCTTAATTGCAAAGTGGTTTGGCACTGTTTCATGGTCACTGTAATGTAGTTTATCAGTGTAGGGTGTATATTATACATTTTTAAGTACTCTTTTATCCATGAATGTGGAATACTGTCAATGTTTTTGTAGTCAATGCATGCCATACTTAAATTCTTCCCCTTTTTACAGTTCTAATTTAACAGCAAATGGTCCTTTGTTCCATATGACTTTCTTTTATTGCCCTTTTGTTCTATTGCCATAACTGAGTTTTCTTCTAAATGGCTATAGACTCTATTGGCATCAATTCCAGTGTATAGTTTATAGGTTGTCGTAAGGTAAGTTATTGGTCTATAATTTTTTGGTAGCTTGCAGGTTCACTCTTAAGTAAGAGGATTGTTTTTCCTGCTGGTAGACAGGTTGGTGTCGGTTGGGGGGTGGGTGTATATAAATAGTTTTTACTCGTGGCTGAATCTTCATGCAAATATGTTAATACTTTTAACCAGTAGTTAGGTACTGCATTTGGGCCTTCCAATTTGAGGCTTTTCTTAATTTTATTTCAATCTCTCTTGCTGTTACTTCATCTCTTTTCGTGTCCTGTACCTTTAAACTTCTTATTCTTTCTTTTACTTCTATCCACTTAGCATCTTTGTTATGTCACACAGGATCTTCATAGACTCTTCCCCAAAATGTATTTATTTATTTATTTTTTTTTGGTGGTCTTTCAATTCCTTTTACCTTGTTTCCCAATTCTCTATAAAACTTTTTTTGGGTGACCAATAAATTGCTTATTTTGTACTTTTCCTTTATATTTATTTGCATATCTTTTAAGTTTTTCCACCTGTGCTGAGATTTTTTTGGTTGTTATTTGTGATAGTGCTTGATAGATCCTGATCTGTTCTAATACTTCATCCTTTAAAGAACTGTAAGCTCTTGGTGAAGTGTTTTGAGGTCATTAGTAATTTTGTCTACTCTCTGTGCATTGTTTAGATACAGTTTACATAGCTGTTTTCATTATCTGAGGTTATCTGGACACCACTAGGGCAGGCTGCTTTGCATAAGATTTTGTAAATATATCTATAATCTGTTGTGTCTGAGAATACATTCTAGAATATACACACAATTTAAAATGTGCATGTCTTTACTTTTCGACATCTTATGTATCTATAAAATGGTTTCCTATTATGCTCAACTTCCTTATATACATTTTCTTAACATTTTTCCTGATCTTGTTTCACGCAATGCTTAAGTTGTTTGTCAAGCTTCTTTACTTTAGTTCTCAAAGTTGTAGTTTGACCTCTTTTCCATTTGTTATATTTTTTTGTCTCTCACCCTAACTAAGGATCTCATTGTTAATGAAATATATCCTTCTGACATTGTATGACTAGATCCTGATGTTAAAGATGTTTTTGATTTTTTGCATTCAAACAATTTTTCTTTCAAAACTGTCCACATGCCTTCTGCAGTTTTCCCAATGAATTCCTCATTCCAGTCACTTTACCTAGTGTCTGCTTTGCTTCCATATAATCTGTTATTAATCTTCTGTGCATTGGTTTAGATTTTAGTTTGTTTCTGATTCATCTAGCAACAAATTAACCTTTATAAACCTTTTTTTTTAAACATTTTTTATTTTGTTTTCATTATAAACATACGCAAATGTACATATAACAAATACAATAAAATAATAACAAAACTATTTACAATATGTACACTCATCCACAATAAACAATCATTTTATCCATGAGAAGTTATCAGTATTTGTTCAAAAGCTTTTCCAATTTTTGCTATGCTATTTTTTATGAGTAATATTATGAGTTCTATAACAAACGGTTTGCAGTTCTTTTTTTACAAACAACGTTTGCTAAATTAATAAATTCTTTAAACATCAAATCTTGTTTACTTTTCCAGTTCAAAGTAATAACTTTTTTGGCAATTGCAAGAATTGACCAGAGTAAGTGAATCTGAGATTGAGGTATTACATTAGGTATAGGGACACTGAATAGGATTAGTGAGTTAGAAATATGACAGTTATTAGAACATAAAGCATTTATAAAACGTCTGAAGTCTTTCCAGTATTGAACATTTCTGCATTCAATGAACATGTGATCCCGGCTGGCCTCTAATAATTCATCACATTTCCAACAATTACTTTCGCTATTTTTGAGTATAAGATTTATTTTATGTGGAGTATAGAAACTCCTGTTCATAAATTGCCATGTATACGATCTCCAGTATAATGGCAACGCAGTACCATACGAAGAATTCAATAACACTTTTTTGGATTCAACAGATATTTGTTCTCCATTATTCTTTACACAGAAATTCCAAAAATCTGAGTCAAACTTTAGAGTGTTTTCTGTTAGTATCTTATAGATAGGTGAGATACTTAATTTCTGATTATCTGTCTTTTCAAGACACCTAATAAAAAGCTGGATCAAACTATGTATAGATTCAGTCTCTAGGTTGATTGATACTCTCATTTTATTTTCTATAAACTGCCGTAATGAGTGTATAAACAACCAATGGTCTTGACTATTATCAAAACTACATAAAAGAAAGTTTAGTGGTTTAATACTCTTCTTTTCAATAAACCGATGCCAGAATATCAAGTTATTTCCCTTTAATTTTTGAATCACATTGATGTTGATAGAATCTAGGCAATCCAGGGAGTATGCTATAGGGAATATAAAATGATGACTGCACATCAACGGTGGTAAAACTTGACATGAAGTAAAAATAATTGTTTGGGGAACACAAACAACGTCTGGTATGCTCTGCTCCTTGTTTTTTTTTTTTTTTTACAATCTGAAGCAATTGTTCCTGCACATATGTTGCGAATAATTTCCCTACTAATGTTGTTAAATCAATATTATTCCAGTCCGTTTCTGGTAAATTTAAGTCCCCGCTCATTCTTATTCTCCCCTCCTGTGTTTTATGCAAGAAATGCATGAATTCCTCTAGGTCATCAGCACTTGACTTTGGTGGTCTGTACACTCCAACAATTGTTACATGTTCCAAGGCTGTCTTTCTTGCCACAGTTACACAGTCTATAGTATTGGTGTTAATACCGAACATGTAATAATCACAGGTCTAATAACTATTTTTAATCCCTACCAGTAAAAGGGTGTGCGCACTGGCAAGCAAACTGGGTAGTACAAGCCTGTTGCCCATGATAGCAGGTTTTCTCCTTAGTACCTCCATTAGATACTGAAGTAAAATTAATTTTCCCTATGTTCCTGCAGAGATTATATCCCTGCCCACACATGTACACTGTGCCTTGTACTGACACTGAAATCTTCTTATACTGGCTTACCCTACAGCTATGAGGAGTAAAAATGCAGTTCAGGAACATTTATCAGGTATTTCCTGATTAGCATAACTGATACAGCAGCCACTGGCATCATCATACTACAGAAGATTGCAGGCCTACATCCTTCAAGGCTGGTTTACAGTGAGGAAGGCATGACATTTACATAAAGCTACTTTTTTGCAAAATAAGTATGTACCTCAGAGCATGTCATTACCAGAATTATTCCACCCCAAAAAAAAAGAAAAGAAAAGCAAAGAAAAATAATTGCTTGTCCAGGTCCTCTTCAATAAACACATCACACCAAATGACATTTGACGACTTTTATTAAACTTCATAAACATGATTGTTAACCAATATTTATTAATTTCAACCAAAACATAATATAGCTAAAGATAGCATCCATGTAACATCAACATAGGACAGCATGACCATGCTCATCCTATCAGTAAGCAGCATCCATGCCTCCACTCACTTTCTTATGAAGCAGCGTACCACGACTCACTTCATAGGTTCATAGGTTCATAGGTAGGTACTAGGCTATCTGCCCGAGGGCATTTATAAGCCTAGCCAGAGTGTGCCGGCTATCACCACTCCATTGATTAATTAAATGATCCTCTGTAAAGCAGAGCCAATAAAGTGATCCCAGGGGTGTATTTTCTGTTACCCATCCACTCATCAAGGTTTCCCTTAAAGAGTGTTAGTGATGGGCTCTGCCTAATGTTGTTTGAATTTTTGTTCCAAAGCATGGAGAGTCTCTGTGACAGGAATCTATCCCTCCAGCATGTTCTATTTATTGTTGTGGCAAGCTTTTAGCTCACTAGAGTGCAAGGCTCACAGGTACTTGGATTTCTTTAGGTGGAGCATGTCCATCAATTCTGAGTTGGACATGGCTTTGTAAGTCAGGCAGAGATCACCTCTGATTAAACGATATGCCACTGAGTACAGCCGGAGTTTTTTTAGTTGGGATGCATAGGACATATGTTTGAGGCCAGCAATCCTCTTGGTGAGGTACTTTCGTGGTCTTTCCAGCTGTTGGAAGTGTCTTGTGAGGTATATCCCAAATAGGGCATTGTACTTTATGATGAGTCTAATGAGTGACGAGTAGAGGGGCACTATAACCTCTTTATTTCTAGATCTGAACCCTTTAGTAATTAGATGGGCCACATAGAAGGATTTCTTAACTACTTTGCCAATATGATTGTCAAAGGAGAGATTACTATCTACCTGGGTCCCCAAATCTCTTATTACCTCTTCTATATTAAGGGGGCTGCCATCTATGTGGTGATTCATGGGTGTTTTGTTTTTCCAAATAGGATGACTATGCATTTTTTGGCATTTAGCTTGAGGCCATGACTTTGACACCAGGTGTCCATCTCAGTAAAGCCCTTTTGGAGGATGTCCGTGTCAGCTGGAAAGTCATTTATGGCTCCGAGTTTGCAGTCATCAGCAAACTTGGTTAGTCATAGTCCTCCTGTGTTTGCCTGTACTTTTGAGAAGTATATGCCGAACAGTAGGGGTCCCAGGACCGAGCCTTGCAGGACACCACTTGTGACTGGTTTAGAGTTGGACCTGGAGCCTGCTATTCTTACCATGTGAGTTCTGTCTGTAAGCTAGATGGCAACCTATCTTGTGATGTAGGGCTTTATGTTCAGGCTGGTGAGTTTTTCTGTAATATCCGAGTGGGGAATGGTGTGGAAAGCCTTGGCGAGGTCAAGGTAGGCTGTGTGAACCACCTTTCCCTCATCTAAGGCCTTGGTGACTGTCTCAAAGAAGTCAACCAGGTGTAGTAGGCATGATCTGCCCTTAACAAAGCCAAACTGGGTCGGATCAAGTGTTTGGAGGTTTGCAATGTCTTTGTTAATGAGCTCCATGATGATGCGCTCCATAGCCTTGGAGACCAGGCTAGTCAGGCTTATAGTTACCAGGGTCAGTTGTGGCCCCTCTTTTGTGGAGTGGAATAACTGTTGCTGTGCACCATTCTATGGGCACGGAGCCTGTGGAGAGGCTGAGATTGAACAGTGTGTTTAGGTGGAGGATTAGTTTGTTCTGTAGTTCATGCCCCATTGATGCTGTGTTTTTAGCTTTAGAAAGGGCTGTTTTCACCTGTGCATCTGTGATTTCTGGGACACTACACTTTTCTGGTGTTGTTGGGGGCCCTTTTGGGGGTGAGAGGGGGGTGAAGTTTGCACTGAATCTATCTGCCAGGATGTTGGCAATATCAGTAGGTTCAGTATATTTTGTGCTATTTTGCACTAGTTCAGTGCATATCTGCGAGTTGCCACTTAGATTCTTAACATAGCCAAGGAAGGCTTTGTGGTTATCTTTTGAATCCTTGGCTATTTTTCTTTTGAAGTTAGCCTTGGATGATTTTATGAGGGACCTTAGTTTCTTACTGATACTGATCAGGGATGTCTTTCCTTTTTGGGATTTGCTTTTTTTCTGAACTAGATTTCTCCTTCTATTGTATAGCCTGTTTATGGCAGGGGCCCACCAGACTGGTTTCCTTCTCTTAGAAGAGTGAGTCTTGGTTTTTCTAGGTATGGCATGATCCATGCATCATTGTAGGTGCTCATAGAGTGCATTTGTAAAGGTTTCTGCATCTTGGGCAGAGTTATCCTTTAGTGTGGGGGCTGTGAAACTTACCACCTCTGTCTTAAGTAAGATGAAGTTTACTTTAGAAAAGTTTTTTACTGTGGTTTTCTTAGTTGGGGGTGGGGGTGGGGGGTGGACATCCAGAGTGATTAGTTTATGGTTTGATCTAACCAGTGATGGGTTGACCTCCGGTGTGGAACACCTGTTGCCCATGTTGGTGATGACCAGGTCCAATATGTTTTCACCTCTGGTAGAGGAGTTTACCAGCTGATCCAGGCTGTTTGAGTTGATGAATTCCAGGAAGCATTGGGCCTGGGAGTTTGTACTAGAGTAGTTTTCCAAGTTAATGGTAGGATAGTTGAAATTTCCCAATATCAGGGTGTTGGGTAGGACCTTCATGTTTTCCAGTGTCTCCAGAAAGGTGGAGTGGTGGCCCTGGGTTATGGAGGGTGATCTATAGCAGGCCACAATTTGCATTGCAGATTTGCCCGATGTTAGTTGCACATGGATGATCTCAGGGGTATCATGCTGCTCCACTAACCTCGGGGTGTGTGTATACTTGATGAATATGGATACACCCCCTCCTTTTGTGTTTCAGTCCATGTTCTGTGGCTGAAACGTGTGGTATGAGTTGTAGCCCGGTAGTGCTGGGGTGCTCTCTGGAGCTTTGTACCTGGTTCTGGTTATTACACAGATGTTGATGTTCTCCATACTGAGGAGTGCTTCGAGCACGTGCATTTTGAGATTTAAACTCCTGGCGTTGAGTAGCATAACCCTCAGTTTTTTGTTAATTGTGCTGTTTACAGAGGTGGGTTTGACTTTTGAGCCTTGCCTAAAAAAGGCACTATGGGGGCAGCAAGAGCCTTGGCCAGTATTCGAAAGCCTAGGGGTAACAGGTGCAAGCCATCTCTTGCGAAGCAATGCGGCTTGTCGAGCATGTCATCCCAGGCTGACAGACACTGGATCCCCTTTGAATGACACCAGAAGCTTAGGCAATAGTTGAAATTGATCATTTTTTCTTTATACTGAGGTATCATTCTTGGTGAGGGCAGGATGCTTCTCAGGGTCAGGGTCATACCAGCCTGGGCTACATGATCAGAGAGCTCTTCCATGTCTCTTTTCATGTAGTCCAGGGAGGTACATCTCAGGTCATTCACACCAACATGACCAATGACAGAGTCATATTTGTACTTGTTCTGGAGTGACCTGAGTGCTTGTGTTATGTGGCGGATTCTGGCTTCCGACAGGCAGCTAAAAGTAGCCTTCTGCTTGTCCAGCCTAGTGAGTGGGATGTCAGTGTGCCTGACTATAGTCACCTATTACTAGTGTGTTAGTTATGTTATTTCACCTTAAGGGCTGTGATTGTGTGGCCCACTGACTTTGTGTTTTATGTGTTGTCTGGTTTGTGACGGGAGGTGCAGGTTGTTTGGGTGTCTGCTTTGGAGGTCTCTGATGCTTTTGCAGGTTTTTATTTAGGGCCTCCAAGTATGATTTTGTGTATTTATGTGTATTTTTTGCCAGTGCTGGTTTAGTAGATCTATGTGTGGTTGAAGGTGTGGCGCAAGTGTTAACCTTCTCCTCTTGACTGTCTGTTCCAGTCTTGGGTGGAGAGAGCTTAACTCTCTTACTTCAGTTACTTCAGTAACTTCAGTTACCATTTACTGAATTACACCTTCAACCAAATAACCAGCTTACCTCCACATGCTTATTTACTTATCAAGCAGTGCAACTGCTCACTTTCCTTCCCAGATTAATGAATTGTATATCCAACACCAGAGGGGGAACAGAAGATGGCAAGTCTGCCCCTCTTCTCCGCCCTACCTGAACTGAAAAATAACCCCAAACCCCCCTAATAAAAAAGGGGAGGGAGGGCAGGTAGCAGGCCACAATGTGACTCCTACTTCAGTCACACTTGCCTATAACCCCTTAAGTCCCTCCCTACCCTTACCTAACTTCCTCCCAATCCTCCCTCATTCTGATTTAACCCTATCCTCCCCCTATCCTTCTTAATTCCTACTACTCTATATTCTAACCCCACTTGAAGATGTCCCTGGACAAAATGGTGTGTTCCAAACCTCATTTATAATAAATGTTTCATTAAGTTATATGAAGCATTCATTATCAGAGAGTGCAGGTTCTTGAAAAGGAGTATACTGCAGTACAGTCCATCACAAGTGTTATTATGACAGTGTGCTTTTGTGAACTTTAGCCACTGCTCTACCACAATCACAGAGTTCAGAGCTGCACAGTGATCCTCTTGTGTAATACTGTGTACAGGTCACTAACTGAATTTATCAGGGTGACCATGTCCAGGATAATACAACTCCTGCTCTTAATATCCCAATTAAGCAGTAACAACAGTCTACGTAGGATATTTTGTGGGTTTTTATTTAATGCACATGTTGCTGATAGATACATTGGCATGAGGAAACATATCAGGACAATGTGGCAGGGAGAATTTGTTGTTCTTTATGGATATATACTTTTCATGTCTGACTCTTGCTGGAATAAAATTTTTTTTTGTATTCCTTTTACACAACCTGCTATCAGAATGTATTGTGCAGCAATGCACCTGTAGGTCTGACATATATAAATGTCTGTGTAGCTCCATAAAACACTCTGCAGCAGAAACACATTTTTGCCTCCAACTAGTAAAGGCCCTGCTGTGTTGCTAATGTGTTTGTGGCCAAAGCAGTCTTATTAATGTCTGATGGTGCTGTACCTGTCTGTAGGTATTCTCACCTCATCTATCCTTTGGTATACTTGTATGCTGTCAAAGCCATGGCCTAGGGAAGATCAGACAGTGGCAGTTGTAACATTAATGGCAATTGGTAATGGACTGCTGTGGGAAGGTAGTGCCTATCAATACCAACTGAGGCTTCCAATGGCATCTCTTCACTGTCTAAACTTTTTTGGGGGGCATAATGCAGGCATAACACAAAAGTTATCCATGGATATGCAATATGCTTGTGTATTATTGCTCAGAGTGATAAATCAGGGTCCCATACCACTATCTCACAGGCACCCTATAGATTCTTTTCAGGGTGGGTATATGACAGATTATGATATTTTTATTCTTGCATACATTTTTTTCTTTTTCTTATACAGCAGGATGCCCAGATGTAGCTGTTAGAGAAAATGCAAGTTCTCTCATACAAAGAATGAGATCTTGCTGCAGGTCCACCGTATTTATGGTCAGTGGGTGATTAACCGTGATAAATCAGACTGGCCCTCTTGTGACAGTGCCTGACCAGATGTCGTGAATTGCATCAACGTTTTTGGTGTCCAGGGCAGGATGTACAGGCAAGGGAAATGTTTGGCCCCTGCCATGATAGGTACTGCTAAAGCTTGTGCCATCTGTCTGTTACAGGAGTTCAGTAGAACAGTAGGTGTCCCAATGATGGAACCACATTTATCAGAGACAGAGGAGTTCCTCATTTCTCTGACATGCTGAGCTAGAATGCCCACCAAGGATGTCAACTGGAGCTACCCCTGGTGGGTATTTCTTTAAGGCATGAAGTATCTGCATACTGAGTAAATGGGTGGGGTAGTACAGATGAAAAGCATTATAATTTCATGTATTTTCCTGGGAACATCAAGGAATCAGATGCAGTGATCACCAGCACAACATATGTGATCTAGTAATCTGTCTTACCACTACAGAAAATGGTATTTATTCATTCACTGGGGCTCAGGTAATGGTGATGTATCTAATTTATTTTAGGCATTTTCCTTTGGTGTTTTCACTGGTGATGTCTTATCAGACTCTTCTGCTTGAAGATATATTACTACCTGATATCACTAATGAGTCTGGCTGTGATGATGATGGTAGCTAAAATGTGAAATGGCCAGGTGTCACAGAATAAGTGTTGGATACAGGCAATGTGAAGTCTGCATCCCCACTCAAGTCAGATGACACATCCTCTTTTTCTTTGGAACATATGCCTGATACAAAGGATAACACAGAAGGACAAGAAGTTGCAAACAGGTCTACCTGGCAGGTGATGCCATCTCCGGTGGTGTAGTCCCCCTTGCATGCAGCAAGCTCCACAGAGGATAAATAAGACTTGGATGGATGTCATGCTGGTGGCCATGCATGCCAAGGAATCACCTCCCACCTAAACCATCTATCTCAATGTCCACAACCCAGGGAATGTACAGGGCCACAATACAGGGACATGCTAACAGCACCACATTCCTTGTTGAGATGGTAGCTGTTTTATGAAGTGTGTATGATGATCACCCAGAGTACATATTCCACATGTGGCATCATGGACCTGTGGCATATGGAGTTTGCATGAAGCAGATGTTCTTGTGTACAGAAACATAAGTGCAGATGTACTTCCCATGGCCAGTACATCTCCTTCTCCAGTGTTGAGGGCCATGGCAGAATGGGGAGGCCATGGCCTATCACCTGTAATGCCACCACTTATACTCCAACATCCTGTGTGGAAAGGATTACTGTACATTAAAGGTCATCACTCATATTCATGCAGCACTCCTTCCTCTTGGCATGTTCAATATAGTGTCCATGACCCTCACAGTAAATTGTGCTCTCATACACTAGGACATGCAAGATCTGTACACACATATTCTGTGGGTGCTCTGCATTAGTCTGTATGATCTCACAGAACATCGTGAAATCTGCTGAGGCTATGTCTCAGCGCGTTTTCACACACACACACACACACACACACACACACACACACACACACACACACACACACACACACACACACACACACACACACACACACACAAATCCTCAATGCCCAATACCACATGCCTACTCACAAACTGAAGTCCACAGTGCCCAGCACCACACACTTACACGCACACAACAATGGAGAAACCCCCTCATTACCCAGTGCACCATAGTCTCATCATCCACACCTCTGAATGAAATGCAAATGTCTGTGATCATTGTAAATGCAAATAACAAAACTACTGCTTGTTTTGAGAAACCTGAGCATTGTGTTGTTGTTACTAGGGAGAGATCACAAAGAAAAAGGATTCTGGTATGGTTGGGAGCCCTGCTTCATCACACCACCTTAGGTTCCATTTGACGATGATCCAGCACTACCTGGTACTTTGCTAGACTGAAATTTGCTGCAAATTTTCCCAGTTTTGCTTTCACTGCTCTGGTAATTATTTTTGTATTGCATATTTTTTTAGATGAAAGGCTTTAATTACACTGCTATGTGCATCTCTGTCATAACCATGAGTGTTCTGATGCTTTGGTTTATTTCCTATGAGATTTTTATTTTTACTTTTGTAACACATTTCATGTTGCCTAATTCATGAAATGTATGCCATTTCTAAACTATTACATGTGTCTATTTCTTCTTCCCATGACAAAAACAAATCCAAGTAGCATAGCCTAGTTATATAATATGTAGACATAACACAACTGTTTTACTTAGAGTACCACAATGGTGATTACTGGCACAAAAGTACATTGTGCAACTTAACCATAACTGGTGCCTTCTAATGCCCAATGTCATTCCTCGATGATACCTAACTGTATGTTGAGGAGCAAATCTAAGTCCATTCTAATCTGGTTGGTGCTCCTGTCAAGCTAATTCCTGTTTCTGTGTCCCTCATCTCTAAACAGAGGATCAAATATGAAGAAAAAAATGATCCTGTTCTTTCTACTTTTAAAACTATAGCAAGTGGTTTGCTATAGCTCATACTACACACAAAGTACTGCAATGCTTCTCTCCTGCAATCTTGATCACAAAAGCAGTATCATAATGAATTTCTCTACTGGCATTAAAAAATGCCTGTACAGGCATGATGAATACCTGTACTGCATTACCTATCTATTGTCCTCTGCTGAAGGCACCTGTAACACATTTCATTTAGGGTGGCTGCTCCATTTCCCTGACCCTAAGACTTTGGTGTGCAAAGCACTTTACAGCTTTAAAAGCTATTATATGCATCACTGTCACAAAAAAATCATGCTAGAGTGAAGTTTCACTTACAGCTTTTAAATCAATTTATTAGATGAGCATTTCACTTCTGTTCATTGTCTATTGGTCTGTGCTAAGTATTTTCCTGGTGTAAAATAATTCATGCTCCCACACTTTTTTTTCTGCAAGCTAGCATGCATGGAGTAGGTCAAGCTCTATGTAATACATAGAATTATGACAGAGTTTCTCTGATCATAACTCACATTATGTGTTCTCAACATCATGTCAAAATTAATCTCTCAAGCTTCACATCACTCTGTTCTTAAAGTAAACTCATTGACACCTATAGCTCAATCACAGAGAAACTTGGTTTTAATCAGAAATCAGCTTGTAATCCTCTATAACTGAAAGAGCCCAATTTTCAAAATTTAATTACATGCAATTAGTTTAGTTACAAATGTTGCAAAGAAAGAAGAAACATTTTTCTGTATTTCATGGCTTTATAGAGCTGTTCAGCCTAATAAATTTACCTGGCATAAGTTTCATCCAAGCACTATAGAAAGATGGAACATTTGCTGTATTCTGCATAGCATTTGTAAGTGCATTTGTGTTTAATCTGATATGTAACAAAAATATCTTTGGAGAAGCCCATCTATTTAGTTATCAAATAACTGAGTTTCCAGTTTTCACTTACCCCAGTCCTTTGGACTTCCATAAAAATTGCCCTCTGGAATGATTTCTCCCATATGGCTAGCTCACTGCCAAGCTCCACACTGAAGTAATGACTCTTTCCATGACCGACCATTACACTGAAACAATACGGCCTCTGGTCTTGAAGCTCATAATCTTGATGAAGACCTAAATATAAATTTGCTTGTAGCCAGCAGTCATCTGCAAGCCAGAGCTGTAAAATAGATATTACAAATTGGGATATTGCCACTTACTCAAATATAAACAGTATTAAATGTTATGTAGCATATTTCCATTTTGTTACTATCCCAAAGTTATAATAAAAGAGTATGGTCTTTGTTTTTCTTTTTTCTTTGTTTTAATAACATAAAATCTCTGGTATTTATCTAGACGTTTAAATTCCAGCCACCACAGAATTCTATGCCCAAGAATATCATGTAGCATTTATATCCAATTTGCTGCTCTGAATTCATTTATTTATAATCTTTATATAGCTATCTATCTATCTGTATTTATATATATATATATATATATATATATATATATATATATATATATATATATATACACACATACACATTTTTTTGTTTGTAACACAGTGATGTGCAAGAGATATTAGACACAAACTGTATACTCATCATATTTAAAAACAAACTTACTTTTGTTTCTCTGTAACAATCATCATGAACTGAGGCATTCTATTAGACATATTATCTATTTGCAGCAGGATGCTCTTATGCTAAATGAGTGGCTTGGCCTAAGGAGCAGACATCCGAAGGATTCATTAAATGGCCTAGTGTGAGCTGTATGGCTCATGCTACAAAGGCTCTGATTCCACAACTCTGCATTTTGTGTTTCAGAAACATATAATTAGGAAAGACCTTATTATCAGTTAATTTACATGTTTCTTAATCACAATTAACTACCACAAAGTGCATATCCATACTTCCGTGGTAGATACTATAGCTGCCACATCATATAATCCAAGGGCATCCCTCCCCCCTCAGTCACTCTCCCCACACACACACACACACACACACACACACACACACACACACACACACACACACACACACACACACACACACACACACAAACCATAGTGTCCCTGAGTCCTCTGCACATCATATCCCTGGTGTCTAGTGTTTGCCCCACTGTCCCGATCCTTGTACTGTTAAAGCGCAATTTGGCATGAGAAATCAGTTTCCCCTGATGTCTGCTGCTTTCCCCCACCACCCCTAACCATATACTGTTAAATCGCCAGTATGGCACAGGAGAAGTATTTCATGGTGGCTAACAGTACCCCAGCCAAAGTAGATTATGTTTATTAGTCTAGGGGTGTGTGGAGGTATGACAGCCACCCCAACCTACACTCATGCATACATATACACATCAGATACACACACACACACACACACACACACACACACACACACACACACACACACACACACACACACACACACACACAGAGCACTCTACCATCCTGAACTCAGTCACATACTTTACCCATCATGGTGACCTTTAGGAATTTCCAAATTCATTTAAGCAAAGCACTCTGAGTGAGATAAGCAGTGCTAAAGCTTAGCTTTAGAAATATGGACTGCAAAGTAAAATCAATGTATACTACAAAATGTGCGATCACCATTGAGAAGGAACCTCAACTAAAAAGTGTTACAATCCAGAGGAAATTGCTATTCCAGGATAAAAAAAAAAGTTTCACACGAACAATAGTTCTTCGTTTATGCCTTTTATCCCCTGCCATAGAGAACTGTCTGCATTCTGTTACTACCTAATGCACAAAAGAATGTTTAAATGTTTAATTTTTGAGGGTATTATTAAAATAATGGTGGCAATGATTAGTGCCTTTCTATACCCAAAGGGGAAGAAAATTCTCACCTACGATCTCTGACTGGTTCACTTCTGTGGTATCTGCTATCATAAACCAAAAAATTATTGAACGTGCAAACCACAAAACAGATTAGATTTGGTATGTCCCAATGACAGTGCTCCAGGATAACATTTGTTACCTTTAAAGCTGAATTTTTTCATAAGAAATTATTTGCTTCACTTTTAAATTCACAGGAGCAAGATAATATTTTCGATTCCATTTTATGGAAAGATTCGTATGTAAATTAATATGAAGAATATACTGGTGTATGACTGAAAAATCTTCTTGCTTTTGTTTTGTTTTGTTTTCTTTTCTTTTCAAAACATCCAGATGAAATTATGAACTCAAACTATAATAAGAAAACATTTTTAATTACATCATAAAACTTAAGGAAAATGTCTATGTGTAAGATGAATGAGAGCAGGTGGAGACAGCTGCAGACATACAAGCCCAGATGTCTACATTTTAGAACAGGCATTGAAAATACTTGCCGATTCCAGCCATTTTGTTCAAAGCAGAGTTCCCTCTTGCTGTGTGCATACTGCTTATTGTCTCTTCTCAGTACTTTTGCAAACTTTGGCACTCTGAGACCTAAGTCTAGTCTTTACCGTGATTTGTGCATTTGCCCTAAAACAACAGTTGTGACATCTGAGTTGTTTTAAGTAACCATAACTTATTGCAATTACCTTTACTGCCTTTTATGTTCATAGGTTCATATGTGCATACTAGGCTAATGGCCCTGGAACCTTTATAAGCCTAACCCATAGGATTACCCTGGCATCATGCCACCTGACCTTAGTTCCCAGTGCCTCTGTCAAGTAAAGCCACTGGAGTGATCTCCAGGGTGAATTTTCTATTTCCCATCCACTCATCAAGATTTCTCTTGAAGAAGGCCAGTGAGGCGCTCCGCTTGACATGTATGGAAAGTCTATTCCATAGCATGGGCAGTCTCTGGGTTATGAACCTGTCCCTCCAGCATGTTCTGTTGATTGTGGTAATGAAGTCGAGGTCTCTGGAGAGTGTGGTGTGGAGAGGCTGGGATTTCTTTAGATGTAGCATTTCTAACAGAGCTGGGTCAGACATGGCTTTGTAAGTCAAGCTGAGATCACCTCTAACTAGGCAATATGAGACAGAGAATAGTTGGAGTTTTTTGAGTCTGTCCATATAGGAAAAGTGTTTAAGGCCTAAGATCAATTTTGTGAGGTATTTTTGTGGCCGCTCCAGTTGTTGTAGGTGTCTAGTGAGGTGCATGCCAAATGGGGCATTATACTCGATGACTGGCCTAATGAGGGAAGAGTAGAGGGAGACAATGACCTTTTTCTTCCTGGATGCAAAACCCTTAGTAATAAGATGTGCCAGATAGAAGGACTTTCTGACCACAATGGCAATGTGGTGGTCAAAAGTAAGACTGATGTCAATCTGTGTTCCCAGATCTCTTATGAAACCTTCTGTGTTCAATGGACTGCCATCAATGAGGTAATTTATGGGAACTGGGTTTTCATGACTTAGTTTATCTTCTGTGGGTGTTCTGAGCCTGAGTCAAGTCATTGCTGTAAACTACACATTGTATCATCATTGTACTAAGTTGTTGTTGTGGCACCTGAGCCAAATCACTTGTACTAGGTTGTTTTTGTGACACCCATACCAAGTTGGTAGTTACTGAATCAAGTATCCATTAGTTGTTGCTATACCTTTTACTGTTTGTTGTACACTTCACTTACTGCCATTATATGGGTACAATTGTTGCTCTAATGTTTTGACTAAATCTTCCTCCTTCTGTTCTGCTATACTGACCCTCTTCTACAATTACACTTCATTATTACTCCCTATTTCACCAGTCACTCTATATCATGAGGTCAAAGTTTACCTCACCATCTATTGGCAATCTGATAGCATTAGACACTTTGAGGCATTGCTAGAGATGCCTCCTGCTCAATGATAACTATTTGCTTCTTTCACTAGATAATTTTGTATGTGAAAGATAAATGTATGTGCCAATCATGGAGGACAGCCTCTCCTTTAAAATTGTTGACTGTGTCCAGCATGTTGTTGTTTTGAGACCCATGTTCACCATGCCCTAAACCAAAAAATAACTCTTCTTACACTCAGGTACTTAAAAAATTTCTTGCCAAAATCACAAAGGCCTCCTAGAATGTTTGTTATACAGAACACTCACTTTACCTGCACTGGCAGGTAAACATCTTACATGTAGACTCTAGAAATCATAACTACAACAGGTGATCACAGTTGGAAAGCCAAAACCCTTAACACAGCAAGACAAAATCAATACATATAATAACATATTAATCATTGGTGACTCCATAGCTAGGCACACAGATGCACTACTCACCAGAATGAAAAAAGACAGGGTGACTAATTGTTGCCTTTCAGGTGCCATGATTCACAGTGTCACTAGGGCCCTCAAGTCACTTCATGTTAGGTGCATATATAACCTGTTCTTTGCATACATGGGAGTGGAAGACTTAAGACAATCTTGTATGGATCATATGAAGAAGGACATTACCAAGCTCTAAGAATATGCATCTGAGTTTGGTGTGACTAATTGGCTAACTTTATTTGTCCTCTGAGTTGTTTGTTTAGTTTGACGAGAGTGCTTCTATCCTACTGTTTGCTACACCTCCTAATTTTTTCTATGATTTTTTTTTCCTTCTGTTGTACTTTCTACTGATGCTGTGATTTTACCAGGGTGGCTTGTTTTTTGAGTTAGTTCTGTACTTTTCCTGATGGGTGCAGCTGCCTTTATATAGTTATTGACATGCTTGCATAGGGTTTCTATGAACAGGTTTGTGTAGGCAGCAGTGTACTCAGGGATTGAGGGCTTGAAATTTTGCCAGGTTTAAGAAGTTAGCCTTAGGGTAGCTCCTGAATAGGGTTAGTTGTGCTTCTGGGTTTTACTTGTAGTTTAAAGGAAACCATTTTGTGGTCTGACTTTACCAGAGGGGTCATTACACTAAGGGGTGTGCAGTGCTCTCGCATATTAGTGAGGACCAGATCCAGTATGTATGCACTCTTGATTGGCATATTGGCAATGTGGTCCAGGGAGTCTGTGTTTACAAAATCCAGGAATTGCTGTGACTGCCCATTTGGTATTATATATGATTGACAGTTAATAGTGGGGTAATTAAAGTTGCCCATGAATATTGTATTGAGTTGGATGATGAGTGTTTCCAGTAACCTCGAATATGTGTTATGGGTTTCCTGTATCACAGAGGGGAACCTGTAGCTTGCAAGGAAATATTATGGGATTTTGCCTATGGTGATAGGAACATAGAGAAGCTCAAGTGTATCATCCTGTTTGACAAACCTTGAGGTATATTTAATTCTGATGTAAATGGAGACACCTTCAACTTTAGCCCCTGCCTGTGTAGTAGCTTGTGTAAATGTGTGGAAGGCATTATAGCCTTGCACTGCTGGGAAACTCTGTGTGGTTTTAAACCATGTCTCAGTGACTGCACAGATGAAAGCATCCTCTAGGCTGAGGAGACCTTGTAAGGAGTGGAGTTTCTTGTTTAGACTCCAGGCATCATGCAGTACCACCTTTAGATTTTCTTGGTTTTAATTTGTTATGTTGGAAGTATTTCAGTTTGATATGGTCTATAAAGGCACTATGAGGAGGACAGCGTTTTAGATAATATTTGAAAGCCTAGACGGGAGAGGTTCAGACCATCCCTGGCAATCCAGCGTGGTCTGTTAAACATCTCCTTCCATGCTTACCAAAATTACCCCCCCTTAAAATATCATCAGAAACAAAGCCATTTATTATAGTCCATCATCTTCTGCTTGTATTGTGACATCAACCTTTGAGAAGGTAGAATGCAGCTTAAGACTAGGCTCATACTAGTCTGGGACACATATTGAAAGAGCTTTATGATATCTGTCTTCATATAGTCTAGGGAGGTATGTCTCAGGTTATTTACATCCACATGGACTATGGTTGAGTCATACTGGTACCTGTGATCCAATGACCTGAGTGCATGCACAATGTGGAGGATCCTGGCCCCTGATAAACAACTGACTGTAACGTTCTCCTTACTCAGCCTAGTGAGAGGAACATCAATGTGTCTCACAACTGAGTCTTGAATGACCTGAATGATGAATTGTGTGGTGGTGTACCTTATGGTCTTAGAAGTTGAGGTTCCATGAGACATGGCTATATGTATTGATGTGGGTACCGTTTTGAAAGAGGGCATTCAGGGCTGATGAGGGTATTTGTTATGCTTACTTCATCTAGAAGGTCCTTATGGTTTAGGAAGGTTACATTTAAGTGTCTTAGCTTATGTGGGTCTATGTATGTGCTTTGTACTGTGTGTGATAGGTGCAGCATGAGTTCTAATGGCAGCCTGACTGACATTAAGAGCGCTTTTGTGTGATAGCTTTGCCTCCAGTGACATTGTGTAACTACAGCTCTCAAATACCTTATCAATTTGCTTGAGAATTAAAGTACAGTTGTGTATCTACCATAAATGTAGATGTTTGAGTGTATTCACTGTTGCAGTCATTACACATGGGTTATCCTGCTGGCAGGCTACCCACAGTCAGCCTGAATTCCAAAGTCCTGGTTGGGTGACAGTTGCTGTCACCTCTTCCCTGACGTCAGTGTGTCAGGGGTATAAAAGATGCAGCCGACGCCATTTTCTTTAGTTTTTCTTGCCCCAGATGTCAGGTGCCCCCAAAAGGGTAGGCTAAAAATTCTGCTCATAAAAAAGCATGCACTAACATAAACATTGCCTTAATCTAAAAGCAAATACACCACATAAGTTGTATAGAATAGAGAAGTACAGATAAGTCCTAGCAATGAAAAGGAAGATGGAGGGAGGGTAACCTGGACTGCAGCAGTGAATACACTCGAACATCTACATTTATGGTAGGTACACAACTGTACTATGTTCATCGTGTTTCACTGTTGCAGTCATTACACTTGGGTTGAATCCCAAAGCTGAGGTTGGGTGGCTGGGCCTAGATAGAATTAGGAGTGGCTATGAGGCCCTGCAGAACTGCAGTGGTGAAGCCTGCTCTGGATTTAGAGTAAAGAGGTAAGTGGTAGTGCTTTGTAAAAGTGTGCACTGAAGTCCAAGTTGCAGCCTCCAAAATGTCCTTGGTTGGTACTCCTCTGAGGAAGGCTGCTGAAGTGGCTGCTGCTCTGGTTGAATGTGACCTAATGCCCTTAGGCACTGATTTGCCATGTTGTGAGTAGAAGAAATGAATGCAGTGGCCTATCCATTTTGAAATAGTCTGCTTTGAAATAGCTTTTCCTTGCGATCCTGCAGCATATGCCACTAAGAGTTGCTCAGTCTTTCTGAAAGCTTTAGTTTTGTCCAAGTAGAAGCATAGCTCTCTGTGTATGTCCAAAGAATGCAGAAGTCTCTCCCCCTTATTCTGTGAGTTTGGATAAAAGGTAGGCAAATGAATGGCTTGGTTAAGAGCCACACTGGACACTACCTTAGGCATAAATGTTGGGTTTGTCCTTAGCGAAATCCTGTCCGGATGGAAAATAATAAACAGTTCCACAGCCATTGGTGCCTGTAACTCTGAGACTCTTCTTGCTGAGGTTATTGCTAGGAGCAGAGCTGTTGTCCATGATAAGTATTTTATCTCAGCTGTATTGGCTGGCTCAAAAGGAGGCAGTGTGAGCTTTTCCAAGACAAAATTGAGGTCCCATGCAGGTGTTGGAGCTCTCGTTGGAGGTCTTATGTTTTTGGCCCCTCTGAGATACTGCCTTAGCAGTGGATGTGAAAAAATTAGTGGATCCTTATTGTAATGAGCTGAAATGGCAGAGGCATGGATCTTAATTGATGAGAAGGATAGGCCTTTGTCCAGCATCTCAGTTAGGTATTGTAAAATCTGAGGAATATTTGGTACAAGCGTGTCCATTCCTTATGCCTGGTTCCAAGCACAGAATCTCTTCCATTTTTCTGTATAAGATTTTCTGGTGCTGGGCCGCCTGGCCTCCAAAATAACATCCATAACTGCTTTAGAGAGAGGTGTGCTCTGAATGGTTACATTATCAGCCATGCAGCCAGATTTGGGGTTCTGAGTTGGCTGTGCAGGATCTGATTGTTTTGTTGGGTCAGCAAATGAGGAATTTGAGGTAAATCCCAGGCTGGGCCTTGAGACAAACTCTTTAGGATTGGGTACCAGTGCTGGTGTGGCCAGTCTGGGGCAATCAGTATAATTTTTGGCTTCTCTTGTCTGACCTTTAGGAGTACCTTGTGGAGGAGAGGCAGTGGAGGAAAGGCATATACTGTAAGGGTTTTCCAGCTGAATGATAGGGCATCCACCTTCCATGCTTGTTTGTGATAAGTCCTTGTGCAGAATTTCTGTAGTTGGCAGTTGTGCAGGGAGGCAAATAGATCTATGTCTGGGCATCCCCATTTCCTTGTTATCATGCTGAAGATTTGTGGATCTAGTTTCCAATTGTGAGGATCCTTGATATTTCTGCTTAGTTAGTCTGCCAGAGTATTTGTCTTTCCTGGCAGGAATTGTGCTTGTAGGTGTACAATGCTGTGTTCCACAAAGTCATGGCTTGTCTGCAGAGGGGGTAGGAATGTGTACCTCCGTGCTTGTTTAGGTACCACATGACTGTAGTGTTGTCTGTCTTTACCAGCAGTTGTCCTGAATGAAGTAGATCCTTGAAGGCTGTCAGGGCATTCTGAACAGCTAGCATCTCTTTTTAATTGATATGAAGATGCATTTGGCTTGCTGGCCATGCGCCTTGAATACATTTCCCTGCCATGTGGGTCCCCCAGGCATAACCTGATGCATCTGTTGTCAGTGTCTGCCTGGCAGTGGGTAGAGTGAATGTCTGTCCCTTGTTGTGGTGACAGGCTTGTGACCACCATTGAAACTCCTGTTGCAGGCAGGGAATGAGGGTAATTAATGTTTCCAGGCTGTGGCAATGTTGAGTCTAAACACTTTTTAGATACCATTGTAGTTTCCTCATATGCAGTCTTGCATATGGAATTAGTAGAATGCAGCATGCCATGAAGCCCAAAGCCTGCAGAATTTTTCTTGCAGATAACTGGGTCTTTGTTGCCAACATTTCAAAGTAAGAAGTCAGTTGCCTTTGTTTGTCTGGCGTGAGATAAGCCATCTGGGCAGTTGTATTTAAGCTTGCATCCAGGAATATTATCTCTTGAGAGGGTACTAGTTTTGATTTTTTTTCATTTATGGTGTACCCTAGGCAAATTAGTAATCTTTTTACAAACTCCAGATGCCTCAGTAGAATGTCTTTGTTCTCTGCTTGAATAAGGCAATCGTCCAAGTAAGGGTATATTTGAATTCCCCTTTGCCTGCAGAAAGCACTTACTGGTGCCAGGCATTTTGTGAAGACCCTGGGTGCAGTAGATAAGCCAAAGGGCAGTGCAGAGAATTGGTAGTGCATTGAGCCAGCTATGAATCTGAGGTATCGTCTGCAAGATTGTCTGATTGGGACATGCAGGTATGCCTCTTTTAGGTCCAAAGTTACAAGCCAAGCCTTCTTGCCCAGAATGGGCAGAAGCTCCTGCAGAGTCAACATTCTGAATTTTGGAACATCCAGAAAAATGTTTAGAATAGACAGGTCCAGTATTGGTCTCCAGGCTTTGTCCTTTCTGGGTACCAGGAATAGTCTTGAGTAAAATCCTTGTCCCTGCTCTTGCAGAGGTACTCGCTGAATGGCCCTCATGTCCATGAGGGATGTAACTTGCTTTTGTGCCTCTGTCCATTGATTTTGTGGCAGGTCTGGCATACCTTTTGCCTTTGGCAGGATGTGAAAGTGGAACCTGTAGCCCTGGGACACTATATTTAAGTCCCATTTGTCCTGAGTGATTATATGCCAATTTTGTGAAAAAAATGCTAGTTTTTTCCCCCTAAGGGGGCTGCCAAAAGATTAGTGCTTGGTATTGACAGAGGAATGTCATTGGGACTGTTTTCTATATGGCTGTGGTCTTCCCCGCTTTTGGAGGTAGAAGCATCCCATTGTTTAGGCCTGTATGAGCCTTGGGGCTGGGATCTGGCTCTGGGGCATCTGTATCTGCCTCTTTGAAGGCCAGTTTCTGCTGAATCTGGGTGGTTGTACCTGTAAGAAATCCTTAACTGTCTGCATAGATTTTGCTTTATCCTCCATTTTCTTCAACACCTCTTCTGCCTTAACACCAAACAAAGTATCATGCTGTAAAGGAGCATCCAATAATTTTGCTATAACATGATCAGGCAAATTTTGTTCCTTTAACCAAGCATGCCTTCTAATGACAATACCCGTAACAGCGACCCTGCAAGAGGCCTCCAGTGAATCAAAACCACATTGCAAAGTATGCTTTCCCACTTGTTCAGCTGCATGCAATAAATCCTGCATTTCCTTGTTATCTGGACATTCAGAATTTGTCAACATTTTCTGTTTTGGCAGTGACATTAAATATTACTGATATTTAAGCATATGAAACTGACAATTTAAAGCCCTTACAGCCAAGGTAGCAGAAGTGTAAACTTTTTTCCCCTATCTGTCCAGTGCCCTAGAATCCCTATCAGAGGGGACAGGGTTTTTTGCAGTGGAAGCCTTGACCCCTTTGGGACCCTGAGATATAGTTTCTGGGTCAGCAGCAGGGTTTTTATATAGAAATTTGTGGGAATCTGGAATCCTGTAGTATCTGTCTGGCTTAACCGGTGCAGGGGGTAAAGAGTCAGGAGTCAGGCTGGACTCTGAAAATACATCATCTACTATGTCTAGAACAGGTGGAATAGCAAGAGGTCTGTGCTGAGGTAGTAAACGAAAGTCTCTGAGCCTTTTCTTAGATTCTGAGTAATCTTGGCTCTCCCAGTGAAAGTGCTCCCTCATGGTATGAAGGGTTTCCCCAAAAGAATAATCCTCAGGAGGAGAGGCTAAAGGAATAAACTCTTCAGCATCAGAATCCATATAGGGAGGAAGGGAGTATCCCTGTTCAGAAGAGGAGTCAGAGCAAATGGAAACCTGATCTGAAGATTTATATTCTGTCTCTCGCCTAGGCCTCTTATCAGGAGGGTGATGGGAACCCCTGATCAAAGTAATTAGGTCTTCGGCCATTTTAAGCATCTGTTTTTTAGGTGTGGAAGTCTGTGCAGGAGAATGCTGTACTTGTTTCTTTGTCTTTAGAGCTGCTTTAGTCTTTGCCTTTGAAGCTGAGGTTGGCTTTACATATAACTGCGTTGGTCTGAAAACACCCTCAGAAGCCGATGCCTGCTCAGCAGCTCTGGACCCATCTGAGGGAATAGTTTCTGAGTGTCCAATACCTTGAGTATCCAGACGCCCAGTCGGCTCCACGTGGGAGTCAGACGCGGCCTGTGGCTCTGAGGTAGCGGGCGTCAGGGGATGAGAAAGCACCTCACTGAGAACCGGCGACTGGCCTAGCAGAGGCCTCGTCATCGGTTTTGGACCTCAGATGCCTGTCCTTTTCCTTATCCTTACGCTTTTTATAAACTCCAGTCGTCGGCTGTTCTGATGGCATTATATAATTAAATCTTCAGCCAAAGTAATGAAAGGCAAAATCGTACTGACGCTTAATAGTGCATTGGTTAAATCTAGCACAAAACTGACAGCTAGCAACATCATGGTCAGGGCCTAGGCAAGGAATACAGTAAGAATGAAAATCCTTATGGGGTATTTGCTTCCCACAAGAAATACAATTATTAACTTTTTCTGACATCGGTCTGGAGCAAGAAAAAAGTTTCCCCAACAGGGTACTTAGCTTTAATGAAGACTTCGGATCTGAAATTCGGTTTTGAAAATCTCAGGAGTCGGCCGACCGGCACTTGCGAACTGCTTTTGCTTCGGGCACCGCGCGGCAAGAAAGACTGAAGAAAATGGCGCTGGCTGCATCTTTTATACCCCTGACGCACTGACGTCAGGAAAGAGGCGACAGCAACTGACACAGGACCAGGGCTTTGGAATTCAGGCCGACTGCGGGTAGCCTGCCAGCAGGATAACCCAAGTGTAATGACTGCAACAGTGAAACACAATGAACATCTGGTTGTCAGTAAACATAAGACAATTTCTACATTGCCTCAGGATGCCCATATCCATTAAGCTGGTAATCGAGATAGTGGACAAATTCATATCTATGACAAAATACCCTTTATCATTGATCAGACAGTTTGAGTGAGAATATAAAGTAATGTCAGGGGTATCTGGCTTGCAGCTCTGGGGATACTGCTTGTCACTGCAAACTAGTTGCCCTGTGTGCAGGTAGCTATTGGTAAAATTTCAAGGGTGCTTTTACAGAACAAAATTCATCTTAAGGTGTCTGTCTCTATATAGGGCACTGCCAAACACTTAAGGTGAAATTACTAAAGTAGACACTGATGATTTCTGAATGAAGTATTTAGGCAGATATTCTGAAGTTAGGTTAGACAGTAGCTAACCAGCAGCACTTTCTGAAAAGAAAAAAGAATTAGCTTTGTCAAGAATGATGTATAGTGGAGATTCATCTAATTTGCTACTGGGTACTACTAGTGCTGTTCTCATCACAGCTTCACATTGCTGATATGCAATGCCTCTTTGCTTCTTCTCTCACCATAAGCAAAACAGTAGCAGTAATTCCAAAATGAGAAGCAGGCCACAAGCTCTTTGGTGATCAACAGTCCTGTCCCAGATCACAAAGGGCTCTTTAGGCTGGTTGTAGTCTTTTCCTGGTAAACAACTTGAACAGCAGCCTGAGCAATCAGAAAGGTTCCACACAGACACTCACTGCCCAAAGACAGTTAGCAATCAATGACCCCTGCTCCTTCTCTTACCAGGTGCAAAACAGAAGCACAGATTACAAGCTGGCATTTATGAAGCAGTTATCAGGCTTTCCGGTCATTAGCAGTTTCCAGGAAATAATGTCCCAGTGCTCTTTCTTTTACCAGGAGAAAAACAAAAACATTAATCATGAGATGAGTATTGAGAGGCAGAATATAGGCTCTCCAATGATTGATGGTCTTGGGCAAATGTTGCAGATTTTCAATATAAGATGCAAAAAAATGGGTTAATATCCTAACAGTTACAGTGTACACTAAAGAGTTAGATATTAAAGAGGGAGTGACTTTACCTTTAGCATTCTAAGCAGTGAACCACTAATTTTAAAAGAGTAAAATAGACTGGATGGAGTGAGCACTTAGTATTCTGGCCATATGGAATACAGAGGGAGGGCCAATAAATTTAGATAGCTTGAAGGGGTGTAACTTCACAAAATTATTATTTTTCTTACTGACAATAGCCAAAGAAAGAGGAGAGGGGATGAAATATGTGGTCAAATTAGCATTAGAGGCAAGCAACTAAAGAGACAGATGAATTTACAAACACAACACCTCCAGCATGGGATGCTGCTGAACTTTTAATTTTTGTGTGACTCACAACAGACACAACTCTGGTCTCTTTCCTAATTTAAATATGCAGAAGAAAAGAGAATACAATTAAAATACAGTATAATGAAAGAGCACCATGATATACAAAACAGAGAGCAATAAAATAATACAAATTACAAGAAAGCAATTTAAGAAAAAACAATATAACCTTTAACTTACAGCAGTCTGAGTGAGCTTTTGCAGTAAAGCTAATTTAAGGCAAACCTACACCTTATTGATGATTTGATGAAATTTAAGAACCCTTCACATCTCAATGTCCAAACCTCACATAATGCCTTATTTGTGAATAATTTTTATGCCCACTTCAAAGTATGATTGGAGATATTTCTCCCCTTAAGACAATACAGTGCCAAATTCAAGAATAAACTTCTACAGTGGAACCCTAGTATAAACAAACTACACAATAAGAGGAAGAATCACATAGCCTGTAGGAGCAAACGTTATGTGCAATCATCTAGAGGAGAACTTTAAGATCAACCATGAACTGAGAAATAAACTAAAATCCTCCTAAGGCAAGCATGAATTGAAAATCACCACCTATGCTAAGGACAATCACAAAGTCACCTTTACCTATGTCAAAAAACTTAGAAGTAATACCCAGCACTGCAAGGAGCTAATACATATTAACAACACATACTCATTCCCTGAAAACATAGCCAACATTCCAAAAGATAACTTCAGCTCAAATTTTACATCTTTATCTCCTCCTAACTTTTCCCAACTGTGACAATGTGAGGTATTGCTAACTATGCCTGGAAAAGTAGAGCAGTGGATATGTAACAGATGCCGGCATAGCTATCTGGAGTTTTGTAAAGAATTATATGTCATTTGTAGATCAAACTGATTTGCACAGTTGCTTGTGTTGAAAATATATTTGTAAAGTTGCTTGTCTTAAAAAATGTACCAACAGTGGGTCCTGCTGGACATAAAAATAAATGCACCTCTATGTCAAACTGTATTATAACAATTTAAATTAATATATTGCAACAGGGGATACTGGAAGAGAAGTGGTTAATCTCAGTTCAGTTCACTTAGAAAAACAGTCAGAAATTAAATTACCTGGAAGACTATAAAGAATATATCTTACAGTTCTGATTTCAGCCAGGGACAAAATGTCTGTAAAAACAAAGACTAGGAATCCTGCTGTATTGTCCTTAGCAAATGAACTAATTGCTATGCTGGAAGGGTAGAAGAGTTAAATGGTTTTATGGCTTCCAGATACTACAGCACATCTTAGCAAAGCTCTATCTGTGTGGATGGTGACACACATCTGTGAGATTCTGGTACAGTTTCTAGTAAAGGGGTAGTATGGAAACCGTAAGTCATATGACCAGATGTATGTTATGTCATGCTGTAATCCAACACTGAAATGATATTTGAATACTAGATGAGACAGAAGTCTTAGAGAAGACTGTTTTTGAAACCTGACAAGTAGGACCCCTCACCTACTTCATCTTGCCTTGCTTTAGTAAGTAACCAGGGAATTAGATAAGTCAGGAAAATATAGTGAGATTAGTTAAGTACTGTACCAGAATCTCACAGATGTGTGTCACCATCCACATAGATAGAGCTTTGTTAAGATGTGCTGTAGTATCTGTGTGAATCTATTCATCTGTATTATTTTAATATTTCCTGTGAATGAAACTCTGATGTTTATTGTAAATATATATGCAGCATTTTCATGTTCTTTCATTATTTATTATTAAATATATTTAAACTTTTCATTGGGGCTGGTCCTTTAGAGAATATTTTCAAATTTTGAGAGTACTTAAATTTATTTAGTGACACTATGGCCATGCCTGAAAGCCTTACTGCATTGGCCAAACACTACAATTTGTAATAGTATTAAATTTACTCTGTATAACTGGGTCCCCTTGTAAGGTCCTTAGAGTAGCTGGCTTTGGAGTATCTGGTAGCAGTGACTACCATATAGTCTGGGCAGAGGGGGCATAGCTAGTAAGTTTGTGCCAGCCTTTAACAGGTGTGTGTGTGTGTGTGTGTCTGTGTGTGTGTGTGTGTGTGTGTGTGTGTGTGTGTGTGTGTGTGTGTGTGTGTGTGTGTGTGTGTGTGTGTGTGTGAAATCAATGTCAGAGTGTGTGTGTGTCAGCTACTTTGAGGAGGGACACAGAGCACTAGTTTCACAGACAGGGTGGTGGAGGACTTGGCCTAGGACACTCAGCTGAGGACTCCAGTCTACAGCTGTGCCAGTGGGTAGTATTTATGGGGGACCTGAAGAGAGAGACAGAGAAACCCAGCCCTGGACTGAGTGTGTTCTTGTGTGCTCTTATGGGAAATTGTGCTTGGTGCAGAGAGCTGCATCTGGAAATACTGGATTTTTTTTTCTGTTGCAAGTGAACATACCTCAACAGTGTCAGTGGTGAGGATTCAGGCTCCTTCATTACTGGCCCAAGGGAGGGAAGTCACACCAACATATTAACTTACCCATGCTCCTCCCAATGGCCACTTCCAAGCAAGTCTTGAGTAGTCTCCCAATGGTCAGAAATACTAGCTCCATAGATATTATTAATGTGCTAGGCTGTCTTCTTCTTAGCACAAGACATAGTCTCCTAGACTCTCTACTATGCCTGATCAATCTCTACCTTTTCAATGGATTTGAGCCTGAAGTGTGGAGAACTGCTGTAGTCTTCCCACTCCACAAGGGGATGGCCAACTACTGATCCTGGGAATTATAGACCTATAAACCTCACTATCCTTATTCATAAAGCAATGGAATGCATCATCATAGAACTTATTAACAAATACATAGGCAGTCTACAAGCCATGGACCTATGCCAGTTTGGAATTATAAACGGCAAGTCAGTTAACACTGCCTTCCTGGACCTGATTAAGGACTTTGACACCATTGCAGATTCTATCATTATTTATAAGCTAGGCAAACTAAATATAAATCCCCATGTTACCCACTGGATAACAAACTTGCTTACTGACATAACCCAATCTATTAGTGTTGGAGGCATTTACTCATTGAAAATAGTGGTTTATTTTATTTATTTTGATTTGTTTACTGGGAAAGACCAGCTGGCAACAAGGCCCTTTTTTCAGTGAAGGCCCAGGGGTGAACCACCATACACATAAATAATGCATTCTACTATTACATTTTTCACATTCTATGCAAATTCAAAGACATTATGGCTGAGACTAAGACTGGTTCTTAACTAATAATCCCCAGTATTACCAAGCAGCAGGGTGTCTCCCAGATCACTTAAGTGACCACTTTTGAACCTACTTACTGAGAAATCACAGTGACCCTACTAAACTAATCAACTTCCACCAAGATCGTAATAAGAAAAAATGTAACTTACAGATTCTATTTAATATTCTTGAAAAAATAGCCTGGACTCGTCTTAAGCAACTGCCTTTAGATGCTGCTGTGCAACACTACAGTGACACCTTTCTTACTATTCTAAACAGACTTGCACCTCCAAGAACAGTTTATGTCAAAGCCAACTACATACACACTATGGTTAACCCATGAGACCCATACCCTCCTAAAATGAAGGGACAGAGCATGGCAAACTTGGGCTAAAACCATTTAATTTACCAGCAACTTAAAAACAATAGCAAACACCAAATTAAACTAGACAAATGAAGTTTGGCAACAAACCAAGTTGTCCCGGGACATCTTCCTGAGGGGTTAGATGGATATTAGTGGGTGTTAAGTGAGTTGGGGAAGTGAAAGGTTAAGTGGAAGAAGGGAGGATTGGGAGAAAATGATATAAAGGTAGGGAGGGGCTTAAGAGGTTTAAACAAGTGTAGCTGGGTAAGCAATCACATGTTGGCGTGAACTTGCTACTGCAAGCAGAACGTTCAAGATGACCTGTAGGTATTAGACTTGGTAGGTAGGCCTCGGTCAAGAGTAGTGGCAGGGAGGAGATATTTATAAGTAAGTAGGTAGAGTTTGTATTACGTATGTCTACAAATATATATATATATATATATATATATATATATATATATATATATATATATATTCTTCTCTTGCCCAACTGTTTCATGCAAAAAAAAAATGGTAGCTGCTGTAGTTTAAAGTTAAGGGGCATGAATGGGCCTTTAGTTTAGTACAGGTGTGTTGCAGTGTTCCATGTCAGGAGCTTGCTAGTTATGGAATTGTAAAATAGAATAAAAACTGCACCAAAAGCTCACACACCAAAGATTTTATTTAAACAAAAAAGTAAGCACTTTTTCGCAACTAACCAAGTTGCTTCATCAGATAGCTAGTATAATACTATAGAACATTTAAATAAATAAAAGACATGTCAGGTGATCAGCACTGCTAAGGTCATTAGTTATAGTTAATTAAAAAATTGTCATGATTAGTTAAATTAAAAACACGAGTGCTGTGCATTGTATAGCCTTACTAAGCTCTTATAAAAGTAGAGAAAGCATTTCACATAACAATAACACTGCACATAACAACAAGCTAACCATTTTTGTATATATCATGATAAAAATTAAAGCTTCCAAGGACAGGTTGCTAGAATTTATGTGGCAATGGACGTGCTTTGAGAAAAGGTTTAAGGGAAGCAATGCCATTCAAACCTGGGGGGGTTTCAGCATTAAGCTTCAGTATCCATTCTTGCTGAATGCTTTCTGTGTAATTCTCAATGTCGCCCCCTCTGATGTCAGGATGTATTACTTGTATCACAAAAAATTTAAAAATATGTGTAGGATCTTCACAGCTTACATGGTTAGCTAATGCACTGCTGTCTTTCTTATTTTTAATGTCCCTAATATGTTCAAATACTCTATCTTTGAACATTCTATTTGTTTTTCCTACATAAAATAAATGGCAGGACACACAGAAAGAGAAGTATACTACATTAGAAGTTCTGCAGTTGGCAAAGCATTTGCTCTTAATGTTAAAGCCTAAAGATGGATGGGTATAACTGGTACTAACATGAATGTGTTGGCAGGCTATGCAGTGCTTGCAAGAAAATGTGTCAAAGCAATACTTTTTACCAGTATGCTGTGAACTCTTTTTATTGCACAAATGCTGTTTCAGTGAGATGTTATTCCTAAACGTAAAAGAGGGGGATTTTCCAATTTTGTCTGTCAGACCAGGTGTTTCTTCTAAAATACTCCAGTGTTTTTTAATGATGATGGTATATTCATTAATATCACTGGAATATTGCATAATAACCCTAAAACCATTGGTGTTGCACTCCAGTCTATGCCCTGAATCCAAAGATTGACCTTCACTGAGATATTGTTTGCATCTGCCACTGCGTTGCCTCCAGGCTTCAGTAATGGCACTGTCAATGTCTTGTGCACTATATCCTCTATATAAAAATTCTTTTTAGCTACTTCCAGAGCTAGCTGTGCTGCTCGGTCGTCGCTGTGTAGTCTCAAAATCCTATAAACTTGTCCTTTGACAACGTTCTTAGAAATGTGTCTAGGATGCATGCTGGACCTGTGCAACAGAGCATTTTTCCTTGTGGGCTTTCTGTAAATGCTGCTATTCAATTTCTGTTGTTCTGATTTTTGAACTAATACATCTAAAAAAATAATTTCACTGTATGAACATTGATAAGTAAATTTCAAAAAACTAGTAGTAGTGTGAATGTATTTTGACACATTCATCCAATTCTTGATTATTTCCCTTCCACAGAAGGAAAACGTCGTCCACAAATCGGACATACCAGAGAATGTGTTCAAAAAAAGTATTTATCTCTGCCAGGAGATGAGACTGTTCCCAGCAAACTAAAGCTAGGTTGGCGTAGCTATTGGCACAAGCTGTGCCCATAGTTATGGAATTGGAGTGGTTTAACACCATTTTACATGGTTTGGTTAAGATGTGTGGCTTTTCAGTGCTGGTGGTTGTTCTTGGGAGGGGGGTGTGGGGATTACATGCTGGTTATATCTCTCAACTATAGCCTACATAGCTGTTGGAGTGCCCAGATTTCTTGCTGATAGGGTGGCCTGAGCAAGTGGCTGGTTTTCAGGACTAAGTGTTTTATGTTTCCTGGCATTGTGTTTATGCTATACCCCCCTCCAAGCTCCTTTCTGATGGGGGTAGATGGTTTGCTACATTTGTCGGCAATGGGTCCAGATTTGAGGTGAGCTGCTTGCTCGTTGTGGTTCTGTGGGGCGGTTTCCAGCGAGTCTCACTGTTGTTGTTTTTGCGCCATGAGGCACTCCCATGTAATGGTAGCTGGCCGGTCAACCTTTTTCGTGGGCTTGAGGGTTTCTCAGTGACATCTGCCTCTGTGCATGAGTGGAGGACTGCTGACATTCTTCAAATTATCGAGGATAGAAAACACTAAGTAAGGACAGATATAGGAGCTCCAGTCGATATAACCTTTAGAAAATGCAAAGCATGCTGTTGGAATGACTGGCTAAGTTAAAAGGAGCAATACTTAAAATCTGTCCAGATTTTGGTTATTTACCCCACCCCCCCTCTATGGTGTAGCTGTTTAGCATTATTTAGAATGCTTACACTAAGAGGTTGAGAGTTATGTACAGCTTGAAGAGGATCAGATGGATCTGAAAATTATGGGTGGCCTAATGGTTAAGGTGTTTGCCTTACAAACACAAGGTGCAGGGTTTGAATCTCACTGGGGATAATTGGCTAGGCTTAAAATGTCTTGCAAGAGCAGTTAGCCTAGTACAAACCTATGATCTGCTTTTCTTCATATGGCACATCTCTCAGACTGCCAGTGAATACAAATATCTACCTAATCTGATTGGTAAGGTATCATTAATTTCAGCTGCGGTTAGCGTTTAGTTACTGAAGAGGCTGGAAGTGCTAAGCTGAGTGGTGGAACTGTGGAGTGGACTTTAATGAGTGAGTAGTGATGAACAGGAAATCTGAGGGCTGTTGTTCATCACAGTGAGCGGTATAATAACGGTAGGGGTAATTTTAAGGTTGTTGTAGTCACACATCTCAACTGTACAGATTTGCACTGGATGTTCAGATATTGCCTAATGTGTTTGATCTAATTTTCTTGAATTGTGGTTTTCTGGTTAATTATTAGCAAATCGTTAAAGGCTAAAGTTAGGAATTTATGACAGACATTTGAGCTTAGCACTTCATACCCTTCAAAATTTCATGCTAATAGATAGTCTGTTATTCTATCAACTTTCTAAGTTGTAAGAGCAATATTTAAGCATTGCCCCTATATTTTGGGCCTGTGTTCCACTTTTACTGATGGCTTTGTCCAGACTGCGGGCTCTAAGAGTTTGAGAGTTATGGTTGTGTTATAGAGTGGCATTGGTTTCTCAAGGTTTGCTTCTAGCTGCTGTGAGTCCCTGGGTTGCTCTTGGTTCCGCTCCACTGCTGTACGGTTGGCTACTTAAGTTACATATTCTCTTGGGTATGGTTCAGGTTACATCTGAGGTGATAAATGTTTTTTTTGTGGGCTCGCTGACCCGTGGGGGATGCGGGTTTATATTAAATATGCAAACGCTTATTCATCGACACTAGTTCAGCAAACGCTGAAAATGCCAAAAACTCGGAACAGCAATTGTTTTCCCAGGGAAAAAAAATCGCTATTCCACAAAAAAAAAAAACTTAAAACAGTATTTAAAGCCCCCCACCCCCCCTACTTAAATATACTAACTCTGAGATCGCACCACAGTGGAGGAAATGGCAAACTCCCGAAACCGGCGCAGCGATTTCTTTCCCTGAGAAAAAAAATTCACTGTTCTGGGTGTTCAGTTTTTTCAGCGTTCGCTGAACTAAGGTCACTTTTTTAAGCATTTGCTGATTCAATATAGACCTGGGAGATGCAGCAGGTGCCTTTTTGATGCTGTCTGGGTTCTGTCTTTATCTAATGTTTGGAGGTGATCCTTGTTTTCGCGTTGCTGTATTTCTTCAGAGGTTGAGGTAAAAAAAAAATGTGACAATCTATTTGAGTCAGGGTTCACACCACATGATCTGTTAGCCAGAGTTCATACTACACACTCACAGATACACACACCCTGTGGTCAATGAGCAATTACACTCCACATGTCGGGTGTTTTTTTGTCTGGCTGGTTGCGGTGGGCTACTTTGTGTCCTGACTTGTGAGTGCATCTGTTGGGATATAGCAGTGACTGGTTGTGCTGTGGCTGGAATGGCTCTCTGAGGGGCAACAGTGGAAGGGTGTTAAGAAGGAGCTTAGAAGCTGTGCTACAGATTACAACCATTGTAGTGATATCCATGTATGTATTTTGTTGTTCACAATACACTTCATAGAATATTCACTCTGTTTACAGTACGGATGTGATGAGGACACTACAGCCACAACATGCCGGGTTGTTTTGGCTTTTGGTTCTATATTATGGTGGCTGGCATTCTTATTTGGAGATGGAAAATTATGAATTAGGTAGATGGTTTTACAATATAAGTTAGCTTGGCCTATACAGTGCACTAATGGATATGGTATGGAATCACAATTTTCCCTGGTTTGTGGATATTGATGTGTCCCTTCCTGTGTGGGGTTTAGTTGTAACATACTTGACTGGTTTTTAAATGTACATTAGGTATTTGACAGGGTTATTAGAAGCTTAGCTTCAGTTATGGCTGCTTGGTCATAAGTGTGTTTGGTGGTGGTACATTCCTTCCTGGGTTGGCAGGATAGGCTGTTTTGAAGATGTCTTTGAATGTGCGTTAGGTATTTCACATGATTTATATGTACCTTTTTCTCTCTTTCAGATGGGGGTTGAAGGTGTTACATTCATTCCCGGGTTGACAGAATAGTTTGTATTTGAAGATGTCTTGGGATGTGTGTTATGTATTTTAGATGATTTACATGTCTTTTCTTTCTTACAGATGGGGGATTTAGAATGCTGGTGATATAATTTCGAATAGATGGGTATCAGGTGGAGCCTTCTCTTTACCTATTAGAGGATTTACTTTTGTACTTTTCTTTGTAGATGATGGTGTGCCGAGTTACAGCTGTGGTGATACACAGGGAATTCGGAGGTGATGGAAGCAGTGGCAAGCGAGGAGGTTACACATGGGGAGCGCAAAGTGGCAACAGTTACTGACTGAAGTAAGTGGATTTCAAAGTTGAGTTTTGGTAGAGGATTTACACTGCTAGCCAGGGAAGGATAGGCATTTGAGTTGGTGATCTCAGGGTTAATTACCATTCAGTATGTTAGATCACTGTTTGAAAGTTGTCCCTGCTTTTGGGTGTTTGCATTCAATAGTAAAAGGGAGCAACAGACATTGGCCATAGGTAAGAGTTTGGGGTTCCTGTAGTGGGATGGATGAGGTTACAGGTAATGCATTTTAGTTAGTGCTCATTAAGGCACATTAAGGTGGATGCGGTTCAGGTAGGTGGCGTGGATCACAGCACTCTTAGTATCATAGGAAGTTATTAGGCTACTGGCTCGGGGATAATTACAAGCTAGACAAGTTTAGCTCTTATTTCTGAGGATATGAGTTGTACCCCCCCCAAAAAAAAGGGGGGGGGGGCTGGTTCATACTTTGGTGCAGAGTTTGGCAAACAACAAATGGGGGATGGGGGTTATCAGTGCCTCCATGTTAAGTAAATATTGGTATGTGTGCACATCATGTGGTGGCTTGAAAAGGGGATCTGAGAGGTGATGTTTTTGATAGGATGGAAGTTCTTGCCACCAGAATGGGGCTCAATGTGCGGCTGAGTAATCACCTTATTAAGGCATATTAAGGCTCTGTGTTTAATTTAGGGGCAGAGACCCTTCGAGGGGAAAGGCCAAGGACAGGCAGTGGTTAAGGATGGTTAGTAGTTTGAATGTTTTGGTTTGGATGGTTGCTAGGAGGTATGAGGGTTCTAGTCAGGATTGTCATTTGGTAATGAGTGAATTGGGGGTGTTTATGGCTGGGCACGTAGAGTACTTCATTGGTGAGCATAGGCGAGTTTTCAGGACCTAGGTCAAGGGATGATGGTTTTCTGCCATTTAGGGTTAGGGCATTCAAGTTTTGGAGTTTGAATATTCACTACAGCAATCGGGTTAATGCACAGCCAGAACTGGGTAATTTGGTGGGCTAAGGTGATATGCTACAGTTGACAGGGTTGTGGCTATAGTCTGTCATTCCATTCAGGTTGAGCCATGATTAGTGGCTGGAAGGAAGCGGTCTCAAAGAAAGTATTCTTTTGAAGTGGATGTCCTGGTGGTACAGTGGAGTCATGGGTAATCTTGCTTTATTTAGTTTTATTAGGGCGTGTTTTCAGGGATGGTATACAGGATTCTAAGGGATTTACAGATGATGGGTACACCAAATGATGTTTGGCTTAACCCTTCCCATTATGGGAGGTAGTTGAACAATTTTGGGTAGAAGGGAGGGGCAACAACCTGGTCAGACTGGTTGGCAGAGAAGAGGGACAGACTTGCCCTCTTCTGTTCCCCCTCTGGTGTCTGGATGTTCATTTCAAGGAGCTGAGGAAAGGAAAATGAGCAGCTGGAGGAAGCTTGCTGAATAAATGGGTAAGCTGAGGTAAGGATGCTGCTTATTTGGTGGAAGGTAATTCAATGAATGGTGTATGAAGTGAGATGGGACGCTGCTTCATAAGTAAAGTAAGCAAGCAGAGGTATGGACCCTGCTTATTGAGCAGGGTGAGTAGGTACGCTGCCCTGATTAGCATTACAAGGATGGCACTTCATAAGTAAAGTAAAGTAAGCGAGCAGAGGTATGGACGTTGCTTACTGGGTCAGGGTGAGTAGGTACGCTGCCCTGATTAACATTACAAGGTTTATGCTGTGCAGGGTGAGTCAGTAAGCTGCCCTGATTAGCATTACAAGGATGTTTATGCTGTGTTTAGAATCAATTATATTACGTTCAGTTGTACATAATAAAGTTTGATGAACAAAGCTATGTTATGGAAGTTTTAATAAATGTCGTCAAATGTCATTCTGTGTGATGTGTTTATTGCAGGGGACTGGGACAATCAACACTACTATTCTAATTTACAATGGAAATACAGAATGAATCCACAAAAATTCTGGGGACACAATCAATAACATACTTCATCCTAAACAAACCACACACCCCCCAACTTACCTGATAACACAAACAATATTGCTGAACAATTTAATATGTTCTTCACTGAAAGTGTTTTAGCACTGACTAAGAATATCAAGTCTCCCACAATGCCAACACCCAACAATCCAAGCAATATTGTAGATGCATTCTCTTTTCAGAGAGTCCCAAACCAAACTATTGCAAAACTATTATGTACCCTCAAAAGGACCATACTTAGTACCTTATTACACCTCTCTCTCCAATGTGTCTACTATGCATTTGCACAATTTTATACAAACAAAAAATGTTTATTGTTGACCTATTGAACTATATCAATGTAAAATTGTTACTTAGCTTCTTTTTAATGCAACTTTAACTTTATGCATGTAACCCAACATATGTGAATCATTTTGCTGTAACTGCTATTATATCAATATTGTTTAAAATTGTACTTGTTTTAAAATGTATTACTGGAGCTTTTCTCCTCAGGTCTCCACTGAAAATGGGCCACAAGCCCAGTTGGACAAACCCAGTTAACAAATGTCAATAAATAAATAAATAAATAATAAATAAATAAATATTAAAGAAGTTGAAACCCACTTCACTGGCAGCAAATAACTTGCCAGCAAAATATCTAAAATTAACACCAGATGTTATTGCCTTCCCTGTGTCAGCACTTATAAACCATTATGTAACAGAACAGTATGTCCCAGCTATTGGGAAAATTGCATATATTACACCATTACACAAAGGAGGCAATTCAACAGAATTAACAATCTACCGGCCCATTGCTATACTCTCACCACTTTCTAAAATTCTGGAAAGATGTATCCACTTTCAACTTCTTAAACACCTTCTAAAAAATAATCTCCTCTCATTGTCACAACATGGATTCCAACCATATGTATTCACTTTCAACTTCTTAAACACCTTCTAAACAATAATCTCCTCTCATTGTCACAGCATGGATTCCGACCATATCATAGCACTACTACAGCTCTTCTAAATTTCACTAATACTATAAATAAATTCAGAGATGATAGCAAAATAGTGTCTTCAGTCTTTTTTGGACATGTCTAAATCATTCAATACAGTTTCCCATCCTAAGTTACTGTCCACTCTGAATAATCTTAATATCAACCCTAACCCACTTCTATTTTAGTTCTCATCATAACTACTATCCAATGTTGTATTGTTTGTCTTGTATAAAAATAGCACAATATTGTAAGGTGCAATTGCATTATTTGTACTAATGCCTGTATTGCTCTATCAATCATATTGTATAAATGCCTGTATTGTTTGCAATCATTTTTGTTTGAAATACTGTGGAGCCTTTCTCCCCGGGTCTCCACTGAAAACAGGCCCCTTACCCAGTCAGACACTACCTGGTAAACAAATGTAATAAATAAAAATAAAATTGAAAACCCTGATGCTGTTAACTGGCTTCAAAGTTATCTGTCAAGCTGCCAGAAAGCTATGAAATGGAAGCAAGATCTATCCCCACTCCTTCCTGTTACACTTGGAGTCCCTCAGGGTTCAATCCTAGGGCCCCTCTTCTTCGTCATGTTCATAAAGTATCTTAATACTGCCTCCTGTCAAGCATCTATCATACAATACGCAGATGATTCAACCCTCATATGTGCAGCATCCACAATAACTCGACTTCTTACAGTCACACAAAAAGCTTTCTCTGATCTTGAAACGTGGCTAGCAAACTCACAACTCATTCTCAACCCTAATAAAACTAAACTTATGATATTTTACCCATCTAAACCTACTAACCTCCCAACTAACTTTTATATCACTGCCAGCAATAATACTAGGATTTTCCCAGATTCCCAAACAAAACTATTAGGTGTCATAATTGACAACAGACTAAACTTTGACATACACATTTCTAACACAATCAAAAAGGTTCACAAGAAAATGGGAACAATGTATAGAAACAAAAAATTCTTAACAAGACACTGCAAGTAGGGCTAGAACCCACCTTCTCTCCTCACTCATATATGCATCTCCCATACTTACCAACCTCAAAAAGTCAGAACTAAGTAAATTAGAATCATGTTACAATAAGATTGCAAATATGCAACAAATTCCACACATTCAACCATCACTGTCAATGCCTAAAAAATCTTTCTTGGTTGGAACTATCTCATGTTATGAACTATAACCAGTTATAATGGCTCACAAAATAATGCACAATCCTGACATCATACCTTCCCTAAAAAATCTTCCACAACCCTACTCTAATATTCATAGTCTTCGAACATCTAACAAAGACTTACTCCACGTAACCAAAGTATCCAATACAGCAGGCAACTCTCTTTAACTTTGTTGCTAAAAATTGGAATACCCTTCCACATAACATTAGATCCATAAGCGATCATAATCATTTCAAAATATCTCTCAAAAGACACTTATTTGAATCCTGGCTTTGCACATGTAACATTCCACATTAATTATTAACTTAGCATTAGTTATACAATTTGGCTGTATGTACTAACTCTGTTAACATATCCATTCTGACAACACTACTTTTGTATAAGTAGTTACATTTCTAGTGCAACTCGCACCATGGAAGCATTTCTAACTACACACCACTTTGCCTAAGTGATTCTCCCTACTTACTTTCCTAACTAATGCTATGTTCCTCCACATATATAAGTTCAACCATATTATTTGTATATATTCAAATGTTTAACGTCTTGTTCTATTTGATACTACGTATATATTTTTGTTTTTACATGTTTATCCTGTAAATGTAACACTCATTTTTTTTTGTCTATAATTTGTATTACTTGATGTTATGATTTTGTATGTAAGCTTAGGCTGGAGCTTTTCTCCCTGGGCCTCCACTGAAAATGGGCACTGTCCCAGTCGGACCATCCCGGTAAACAAATGTAAAATAAATAAAATAAATGTAAGTCAAATTTCAAGTTATCATCAATAGTGACACCTAGATATTTAGTGCTCGAGACTACTTCAATTATTGTATGTTTGGAGGATGTGATTTTAAAGTTTGTTTAGCAATCAGGATTAGTCTTAGAAGTGTTTTTTGTGGATCCAGGATGAGATCAGATTTGACCACCCCCATTCTAGTGGAGTAGTTTCAATAGTTACCAATGATGTCCCCCCAGGTATATGTCCAAGGAACACTTCTCTTTGGTATCTATGTCTTTGGCATCAAGGTCAACATCACGAGATTGTGCCTGACAAAATTTGTGTTTGTTTGTTTGTTTGGGTCTTTCAGCTTTTCCCGGTTAGGGGTCGCCACAGTGGAACTCCGGTCCACTAATAATTGGCAGTTGATTTTTAGGTACCGGCTTGCCAGGCCTGATGCACAACCTTCAACAAAGGTACACCCATTCACGCATGTCTCCACGCAGATAAACTTGGAGCTGTCATAAACTCACATTCTGACTTCCAAATTCAATACGATGGCTAACAATCACCAACAAGTTTTGCCTGGTAAATAACCTTAAACTAAATGTTAAGCAATGTAGAATTATGCCCTTTGGCATACCTGGACACCCATCGACATAGGTGACACCCTGCTTAAAACAGACTCACTCATTAGGGGCCTGGGAAATTCCACTGACATAAATATCACTTGAGCACCATGTATCTATTGTCATTAGGAAATCATTTTATTTGTCCAGACTGATTACCAGATGTATAGCTTCTACATCTAAGGAAGTTATCTTTCCTCTCCACTCCTCTTTTGTCAGATCCATAATAGAGTATAATGCCCCATTGGTATGTACTAGTCTATGCATATGATCGAGTTTGACAGACCACAGTGTTTCCTCACTAAGACAATCAAGGGCATGTCTTCTTTATGCTACACAGATCACCTTAAAGTGCTGTCTCTCTTTTCTGTTTCTTACACACTCTTGAGAGGAGACCTCTGTCTAGCCTACAAAGTCTCAAGGGATCCAGTCCTATGTGACCTCCTAGATATCCACAAAACAAATAATACTCTAAATACCAACTCAAGAGTTTGAAATATAAATATGACAGTAACTCCATCGTTTATGGAATAGACTTCCTATGGATGTAAAAACCTACTAGCTCTCTGACTTTAGTTTAGCTTGCCCTGGATGAATGGATGGGCAACTGTAAATACACCCCAGTCTAGCCACTCAAGCCCTTATTGAAAGTATTCAAAATTATGCATTAAGTATTCACATTGATGGTACTTATGCTTTGGGGTGTTGTGGTTTAGCCACAATTTGTCCGCTGGCCAATAACCTAGCACTAACCTATGAAACTATGAACTTGTTAACTATAGACAATCCACTGATTGCCCAGCTAGAAGATAAACCAACTGTACTTGCAGAAATTATTTATCAAGAATCCACAGTAAAAAAAGAAATATGCCAGTGTAGTATAGACACAGGGAGGGTGGCTATATATTTTACATAATTGAAAACATGTTAACTGTTGCTTCAAGTAAAATATAAAAATAAATAAATAGAAAGATAGATAGCTATAGATAGATAGATAGATAGATAGATAGATAGATAGATAGATAGATAGATAGATAAAAGTTCCAATGGCCCAGACAACATACATCTTGTTTCCCACATAGATTTGTGGCAAACCAAACTAAACCCCTTTCAGTTATGTTAAACAAAATATTAACACTGACAACCACTGACCAGTTAGAATAGGCTTTAATGGTATTAGTTTGCAAAACTGGGAAGTATCATGTCAGTACTAAACACTTTTAGACCCATCAACCCGAAGAATACATTTTGCGGATAGTCATAATTAATTTTATACAAAATATAACCCAGAAATCTACTACATTATGGTTTTATTAAAGGAAAATGTTGCCATTTGAAATGTGTGGCATTCTTTGAAGATGTAAATGCAGTACTTGATAAATGGGGTAACCATGCATATTGTTTTCCTTGGCTTTGCAAAAGCTTTGACAGTATTCATAATAAAAGAATAACTGACAAACTCAATGGTTTCACTATAAACCCATACACAAATCAGTAAAACAATAGTTAATTAATAGGACACAACAAGTCAGGGCAGATAATTCTCTATCTCAAAGCGCTATTTTTGGTGTTCCACTGGGCTTTACACTGGGGCCACTTTTTTCACAATTTTTCTTCAAAGATATAACAGTGACATATTTATAGATAATTAAATATGCTGATGCCTGCAAATTGGGTAATATAATTCCTTCAATAAAAAATGTCAGAGTTTTCCATGAGCAACTATAGAAAATATATACTTAATGAAGTGATAATAACCTCACCTTTAACATCAGCAAATTGACATCTTGAATTTGAATCATGATTTCAAAATAAATGGCTGAAATTTAAAAAAAATGGAAATCTGCACCATATTTTTAAAACCAGAGACAAAAGTAGGCACACAGTTTAATCTTTGGCCAGTGTGGTTTTATCAGCCGGAAACGCATATTCTGTAGCTCATCTAATTATAAAGGAAAAGTATAATTATTTCTTGGATGTCAGTGCATAAACTTATAACCCATTGATATGTACATCTCCTAACCTTTGAGAATTAAAAATTGTAATACTTTAATATAATATAAAATTGTCATAGGTATATCTTTTCATTTTTCAAAATAAAACATCTTCATATACTAACCTTTATATGATTAGTAATACAGAATCTTTGTAAAAGCTTTGTTTGTTTATGTAATTATCCATGTATCTTTAAAAATCATATAATCTTATAAAGAAATACTATAAGCCTATGATGAGCAAGGCTAAATCTATGGGCAAGAATCACACCACTATGTCTAATCTTATCCTTTGAGAGATTTGCTGAATTACTAGAAACAGTGCTGTGTTTTTAACAAACAAGTCATATCAGACAAAGAAAATGGTAGCTGATTCGTTGCTATGGCAATCAAATGGATGTAAAACTTCAATAATTCAAAGAGGCTTCATGAACTGTTATATTCTGTTTCTTATAGGTCACTCAGAGCAGACGCTTGTCTGGTCAGTAAGGAAAATGTCTGATTTAATTATATTTAACAGTCTATAACCTAAATGCATCATGGAGGTCAGCAACATAAGAACATGCATTTTAGCACCAAAAATAAATATCAATGATAGAAATATAAGTGGTAGAAACATTATACATCACAATTGTAGATTACTGAATATGCTTCTCTTTGCAATTAGAAGTCAGTCATTAACCTCATTAAAAAGTAATCATGATATGTATATAGAAAGTAGAAAATGTCAATATAGGTTCAGGTTTTAAGGCTAATACATGAGTTCATGTTTTAAATCCAGAAGGAGATAATCTTGACGATCGAGCATAAGAAGCAATTCAGGTAAGTATCAGTGGCATGCAGAAGCATGTACCTCTCATGGTTCAACATAATCAGCATTGCACCAGGCTCGCTGATCAATATAGCCTAGCACACTTAAGTTCCAGTAGTGTTCGTTTCATAGTTTCATAGGTAATTACAAGGCAATTGATACATGTGGATCTTTAGAAGCCTAGCAATACATTCTTATAAAGATCTTAGTCCTGATATTTTAAATACGAATAACCCAAGATGACATAACATTGACATGTTGATCCTATCCATGAAAAGCAAGGGTGCTCAACCAGGTTAAATTTGTGGTTACCCATGCATTTTGCCTAGATTACATTTAAATAGTATATGCTAAGTACTTTACCATGTGTGAAGAAGAAGAAGGCAATTCCAAAGAAGTGATATTATCTGTGATACATTCCTATCTCTCCAACATGTTCTGTTAATGTTGCAAAAGAGATTTAGATCTCTTGATGGGTGTTTATACACCCACTGGGCTTGCAAATATGCAGTAGATCTGACAGGATAGGGAATGCTGAGGCTATGTAAGTAAGGCAGAGATCATCTGTCAGCAGGCTGTATGATGAGAAGACGAAAAAGGCTTTGAGATAGTCTGCATAGTTTTTATAATTTATACCCTTGATTTTCTGGGTCACTATTATGTGATCATCAACACATACACAGCGAACACTGTAAACTGCGAATGGCCACGTCCCCAAATTTTTTCCTCGGAAAAAAATTCAGTTGGCCATTATCGGTAATTTCCCTTTTCTTCAATGTAGAGCGATCTCAGAGTTGGTATATTTAGTTGGGGTGGGGGTGGGGGTTGAAGCCCCCCCCACTTGATTAGTGTTTTAACGTTTTTGTTTTTTTTACGGCCATGTGAGTTTTTTCCCAAGGAAAAGATCTGTGGATGTGGCCGTTCATAGTTTACAGCATTCGCTGTGCATGTGTTGATGATTATCTGATCAATGAGTAGACTGTTTGATCACATAATATAGACCTGATTTTCTTAGTAAGAATGCATTTTTGATATTTACATTTTGTCAGATGATTGAACAGGTACTTACCAAAGGGTGGCAATATAATCAATGATTGGCATAATTAGTGTGGAATATAGTGGAATGATTACATCCCTGGGCCTGGACACCATACCCTTTAGAATAAGTTCTGCAATGGAAAAGGACTTTCGCCAATATTGGCTGCATGGTGATAAAAGGACAATTCATTGTCTACATAAAATTCCTGGGTTTCTAACTACAGGAACAGGTTTTAGGGGAATGTTGTCAATGGAGTAGTTACAAGGGACTTCTTGCTATAGGTGCTTTAGGGGCATGTTGTCAATGGAGTAGTTACAAGGGACTTCTTGCTAGCTGAAGGATACTATTATACATTTTTTGGAATTTAGTTTTAGTCCATGGGTTGGACAGCAGCTATTGGTTTGTGAAAGGTCCACTTGGAGGAGCTTAGGTAGTTTATAATGATGCTGAGTTTACAGTCATCTACAAACATGGCTCGCTATAAACCCTTAACAATAGCTTTCACCTGTGAGAGGTAAATGCCAAAGAGGTTTGACCCAAGGACTGCACCCTGAGGAACACCGCTACTGACAGGTCTTTTGGAGAAGATAGAGCCAGTGTGTTATGCAATGAATTTCTGCCCTGCAATGAATTCAAGCCCTTCTGTGTTGGAGGGAAGCCTTCTAGCTTAGTTTTTTTTTTCTTATAACTAGCCAGTTTTCTAGTTTCAGCACTCAAATCTGTTTCTTTGATCTCAGCACTTGTTCAGAAAAAAAAAAAAATTTCATCTTCTTTTACTGTACTTGTGTTTCTACCTTTTACTTTTGCATCATCTTAAAAGTACTCAATTGTATTTATTACTGCTTGGTGTAACTCATTCTAAGCCTTTTGGTTTAAACACTTGGGCTTCAGACCAGTTGTTTTGCACTGAGAGGGTTTGTGGTCTGCACTGTAGTGGCAGAACACGTAGCTTACATCCTTCTAGGTTGGGAACTGCTGATTGAGGGCTCAGTGTCTGTTATTCTAAAAGTGTATTAATTCTGGTTTAAGCACTTGGGCTTTCAGGCCAGTTATTTTACATTAAGAGGGTTCGTGGTCTGCACTCTTGTGGGAGGAGAGGCTGGACTCTGCCCTTCTGAGCTGGGAATTTCTGGTTGAAGGCTTATAGTGCATGCATATCTGAACTGCTTCTTACTGAAGTTGGTGCCTTGTTTGCTGTGGCATAGACTGGATTCGGGCCTGCTGGATCTAGCTTTGTTTGTGTAACTTGAGCACTAATCCAGGCATTCTCTAAAGTATTCAATTGTATTTATTACTGCTTGGTAGTAACTTGATTAAAGTGTAGCTATCATTCTAAGTCTTTTGGATTAAGCACTTGGGCTTCAGAGCAGTTGTTTTACATTAGGAAGGTTTGTGGCATGCACTGTGGTGGCAGGACAGGTAGCTTTCATCCTTCTAAGTTGGGAACTGCTGATTGAGAGCCCAGTGTCTGTTATTCTTAAAGTGTATTAGTTCTGGTTTAAGCACTTGGGCTTCAGGCCAGTTATTTTATATTAAGAAGGTTTGTGGTCTGCACTCTTGTGGGAGAAGAGGCTGGACTCTGCCCTTCTGAGCTGGGAATTTCTGGTTAAAGGTTTATAGTGCCTGAATATTTGAACTGTATCTTACTGAAATTGGTACACCTTGTTTGCTGTAGCATAGACTAGATCCAGGCCTGCTGAATCTAGCTTTGTTTATATGCTTGTTGTTTGTTTGCTTGTTATTTTCCTGGAACGCTAATTCCACCTAATACGGCTTCTCAGCTTCTGTGGATCACTAGTGATATCTGCATTGCTTACTGTACTTATTTCCTTGTTTCACTTGAAAGAAAGTTACTGTTTGTCGTTTTGCATTTAAGTTACCTGTAACACATTGCACTTAAGTTACCTGGCACTTGCTCACTAAAGCAATTATATAAGTCAGCACTAAAAATTAAAAGCACTACACCCTCACTCCCCACTGGCCCTGGTTTTCAATTATTAAGGAATTCCCAATATTATTCTAGCATGTCCAAAGGTCAGTTGTCAATCTCCTCTCCGGTCCAGCTGGTGAATCTGGGAATCTTGAGGCAATGTTACAACTGCCTCATGTACACAGACAACCCTCTCCTCCTCCCAACAAATTCCAACACATGCGAGAGATGCAACCATATAGCCAAACTGGAGGCAAAGCTCTCTCAACTCAGTACTGGCATAACCAGTCAGGAGGAGAAGGAAACCACACTCACTACAATTCCAGTCTCACATAGACCTACCACAACAGCAAACCAAACACATAATCACACAAAAACATACTTGGAGGCTCTAAATAAAGATCTGCCGAAGCAGCAGAGACCTCCAAAGCAGACACCCAAGCAGCCGCTACCCCAAAACAAAACACATGCAACACATATCTCACAAAGCCAGTGTGCCAAACAGTCACAGCCCTTAAGACTAAACAACACACCTGATACACTTGTAATAGGTGACTCTATCGTCAGGCACACTGACGTCCCGCTCACCAGACTGAACAAGGAGAGGGTCACGGTGAGCAGCCTGTTTGGACGCTAGGATCCGCCACATAACACAAGTACTCAGGTCACTCCAAGGCAAGTACAAATATGACTCAGTCGTTGTCCATGCTGGTGTGAATGACCTGAGACGTACCTCCCTGGGCTACATGAAAAGAGACATAAAGGAGCTCTCTGAGCATGTAGCCCAGGCCGGTATGACCCTGACCTTGAGTAGCATCTTACCCTCACCAAGAATGATGCCACAATATGAAGACAAGATGATCAATTTCAACAATTGGCTTAAGTACTGGTGTCATTCAAAGGGGATCCAATGCCTGTTAGCTTGGGATGATATGCTCGACAAGCCACGATGCTTCGCTAGGGACGGCTTGCACCTGTCACCCCTGGGCTTTCAGATATTGGCAAAGGCTCTTGCTACCCCCATAGTGCCTTTTTTAGGCAAGGCTCAAAAGACAAACCCACCTCCATAGGTATCACAAGGGATAAGAAACTAAGAGTAATGCTACTCAACGCCAGAAGTCTAAACCTCAAGATGCACGCACTCGAAACTCTCCTTAGCATGGAGAACATCGATATCTGTGCAGTAACAGAAACCTGGTTTAGGGCTCCCGAGAGCACTCCAGCACTACCAGGTTATACCTCATACCATGCTTTTCGGCCCCAAAACTTGGACCGAACCACAAAAGGAGGGGGAGTATCGATATTCATCAAAGATACCCACACCTCCAGGTTGGTGGCAAAGCACGAAGCATCAGAGACTATCCATGTGCAACTAACAGTGGGTAAAACTGCCTTCCAGTTTATAGCCTGCTACAGACCACCCTCCCAAACCCAGGAACCCCACTCGGCCTTCCTGAGAACACTGGAAAATATGAAGGTCTCTCCAAACACCATTATATTGGGCGACTTCAACTACCCAAACATAGACTGGGAGCATTACTCTAGCTCCAACACCCTAGCCCAAAGGTTCCTAGAATTTATAAACTCAAATGCTATGGAACAACTTGTTACCACTCCCACAAGAGGGAAAAACATACTGGACCTGATCATCACCAACATGGGGACTCTATGCTCCAGACCAGAAGTGTATCCCTCACTGGTAAGATCAGACCATAAACTAATCTCACTGGATATTCACATCCCGACCCCACCCCCTGCCCAGTAAACCACAGTGAAAAACGTCTCTAAACAAATTTCACACTCCTCAAAACTGAGGTGGAATCTTTCAAAGCCCCCGGGCCTGTGGAAAATACGGCCCAGACCGCAGAATCCTTTATAAACGCATTCTATGAACACCTTCAGGAATGCATGGATCATGCGATCCCAAATAAAACCAAGACCCAATCCTCCAAAGGCAGACGTCCTGTCTGGTGGACCCCAGCCATAAACAAACTATACAATAGAAGGAGGAAGCTACTAAATGATATAGCAAAATCCCAAAAAGGGAAGGCATCCCTGATCAGTATTAGCAAAAAACTAGCACACATAAAATTGTCTAAGGCCAGCTTCGAGAGAAAAATTGCACAGGACACTAAGGATAATCACAAGGCTTTCTTTAGTTATGTTAGGAACCTGGGTGGTAATTCCCAGATATGCTCAGAATTAGTCCAAAATGACAAAAAATACACCGAACCCACAGACATTGCCAACATCCTAGCTGACAGGTTCAGCGCAACCCCCACCAAAAGGGCAAATATCTATCCCAGCAGAGTGCTGCCCCCCTGACATCTCAGATGCTCAGGTAAGAGCCGCCCTCCAAAGCAAAAACACAGCATCAATGGGACCAGATGGTGTCCCGGGCTGCATCCTACATGAACTCCAAGAAGAGCTAAACCCAAACATAAAACTACTGTTCAATCTCAGCCTTACTACAGGATATGTGCCCAAATAGTGGCATACAGCAACAGTGGACCCTCTCCATAAAGGTGGTGCCTCAATGGATCCTGGAAACTATCGCCCCATAAGCCTGACTAGCTTGGTCTGCAAAGCTATGGAAAGGATCATCATGGACCTCATAAATAAAGATATTGGGGACCTACAAACACTGGATCCTACCCAGTTCGGCTTTGTTAAGGGCAGATCCTGCCTCTTAAACCTGGTTGATTTCTTTGAAATAGTCACCAAGGCCATTGACGAGGGAAAAGTGGTCCACACAGCCTACCTGGACCTCGCAAAAGCCTTCGATACAATACCCCACTCGGGCATTATAGATAAGCTCACCAGCTTAAATATAAACCCCTATGTCACTAGATGGATTGCAAACTGGCTCAAGGACAGAACCCACATGGTTAGAATTGCTGGAGCCATGTCAGACTCCAAACCAGTTACAAGTGGTGTCCCACAAGGCTCAGTCCTGGGACCTCTCTTGTTCGGTATATATTTCTCGGAGGTACAGGCCAACACGGAAGGACTGTGGCTGACCAAGTTCACAGATGACTGCAAACTGAGCGCCATAATCGACTCTCCAGCCGACACAAGCATCCTCCAAAAGGGCCTCATAGAAACAGACAACTGGTGCCAGAGCCATGGCCTCAAGCTAAATGCCAAAAGTGTATAGTCATCCCTTTGGCAAAACAAAGTGCTCACAAATTACCACATAGGTGGTAATCCATTAAGTACAGAAGAAGTAATTAGGGACCTGGGGACCCAAGTTGATAGCAATCTCTCATTTGACAACCACGTGGCCAAAGTGGTTAGAAAACATTTTATATAGCCCACCTAATCATGAAGGGATTCACATCTAGATCAGGGAGGTCATCGTGCCTCTTTACTCATCCCTCATCAGGCCCATAATTGAGTACAATGCCCCTTTGGGCTGTACCTTACTAGACACCTGCAGCAACTGGAAAGACCCCAAAAGTACCTCACCAAGAGGATCAAAGGGCTCAAACAGATGCCATATGCTGCCCGGTTAAAGAAACTCCAGCTCTACTCAGTGGCATACCGCCTGTTCAGAGGCAATCTGTGCCTGACATATAAAGCCATGTCCAACCCGGAATTAATGGACATGCTGCACCTCAGAAAATCCAAATCCCATCGAGCTACGTGCTCAAGAGACTTGAACCTCAGCACTGAAATAAATAGGACATGCTGGAGGGACAGATTCATAACCCAGAGGCTCCGTTCACTCTGGAATAAAATCCCAGTCCAGGTTAGGCAGAGTCCCTCATTGACTCTCTTCAAGAGGAATCTTGATGAGTGGATGGGAGATCGTAGGTTTACCCCGGGTATCACTTCTGTGTCACTGTTAGACAGAGGCACAGTATACTAACCTCGAAAAAGGGCATAGCAAAATAAATTTAAAATGGGTGGCGAAAGCCAAACACATTCTGGCTAGGCTTATAAATGCCCTAGGGCAGATAGCCTAGTATGAACCTATGAACCTATGAACCTATGAATTTTATATGGATTAACATGATTTTATTTATAATATTTGAGTGTGAGATGGTGTCAGTTGCCTTTGCCAGGTCTAGATATGTGGTGTATATTAATTTGCCCTCATCAATTGATTCAGTAACCTTTTTGAAGAAGTCAGGCAGTCTAAGTAGGCAGGATCTGTCCTTGAAAATCAAGATTTACCATGATTTGATTACCAAAAGCTTCCCCCTCTAGTTCCTGGAGTTTGAGGTCACTCTCCATGGTGTCTCTCTTTCTCTGTCTCTCTCTCTCTCTCTCTCCCCCATCAAAGGAATGCCTGGTCCAGAGTAAGAGGTAGCTAGGTTGATGCTGGCCTAATGGTTAGTGTGTCAGAGGATTCAAATCTTTAAAAAGCAATCCTGAATAACTTCTGCAAGTTCTACCAAAATGTGTATCCTTTAAAGTCTGTCACATATCCCAGGGAGATGTTCCTGCTGAAATGATTCCATGCAAAGCCAGATCATGGTCAAATTGGGGCCTAGGCATGGTAATGGATGAGAAACACGCTGTAGCCATTCTGGTGTCTTATTAACTGTCTCTGCCCCCACCCCCACCCCTAATTACCATAAAAAGTGTTCAAAACTGTCAACGTGCATACTATTTTCTTCTTTACTTTTGAAATGAAAACAGAGATGTGGATTTAATTAAAATCTTTTAATTCATTTATCCTTTGACCAGGTTAGCCCTACTAGGCTAGTATTTATTTATTTTATTTTTTATTTATTTTACATTTGTTAGCCGGGCTAGTCTAACTGGATATATTTCCATTTTCAGTAGAGGCCCGGGGAGAAAAGCTCCAAAAGTAGCACAAAAATATCATATACAGTTATAGAACAAATAAAGTAGAAAGGAAATTAGAATACAAAATGGAGTCTTTATAAGAAGTACTAATACTAAGAAGGATGAGTATATAGGATAATATAAGTCATTTTACAACATGATATTTGAGGTACTTTACAGTTCATTGATAGATTAAATAAATACTGGAAGTTATATTAATCTTACTAGTGACAGTTTCTGCTTACAGAGTGGTACGCAGTGTGAAATTTTGTATCCAGAGACAGTGTGAAGATAGAAGTAGGGAAAGGCTGAAGATTAGTCAGGGTTACTGCAAGGACATACAGTGTGTTTTTAGGTGTCTTTTGAGCTTTTGCTTAAAGAGTGACAGTGAAGGTAGTAGAGTTAGATCGATTGGTAGAAGGTTCCAGTTTTTTCCAGCAGTACTGGAGAAAAGGGAGTCACCTGCCAAGTTATTGGACTTCCTTATGCTAGCAAGCAGTTTGCTAGAAGAGCGTAGGGAATTGAGATTATTATAGGGGGTAATGAGGTTAGAGACTATAGGAGTATTTTTTGGTTGGTAAAAGAGGGCTATGGTAAGTTGGGAAAAAAATCAGAATGTTTTGTAGTTCAAGCCAAACTAGCTGCTTTAGATTCTGACAGTGGTGAGTTCGAAATGTATTACCAGTGACAAATCTGGCAATGTTGTTGTAGGAGCTGGATAGTTTGAGAAGATTATTTTTTTTTAGGTTAGTATAAATAGGTGAGGTGTAAAGAAGAGATGAGATTAAATGAGAGTGGGCAATAGTGGTTCTAGCTGTTGGAGTTAAGAAGGGTTTGATTCTATATAAGGAGCCCATTTTTCTGTTTACTGTTTGTATGGTGTTATTTATATGGCTATCAAAGTTAATGTTATTGTCGATTATGACTCCTAACAGTTTGGTGGTAGAGTCGGGGGATATAAGGGTGCCGTTGTTGGATTTGACTGAGAAGTCTATAGGAGAGGACCTACTGGTAGGTATAAAGATAAGGAGCTTAGTTTTTTGGCGTTCAAAAGGAGGCAGTGTTTCAAGAACTAAACCTCTACTGAGTTGAATACTTTCAGTAGCCTGTTTTCAGGTGAGACCCTTGATGGTATTTATACTATTGGCTAGAGCATCAGGGAACGTATCCCTACTCTTTTCAATAGCTCAGGTGGATGTAAGAGATCTCACAGCACCTACCATCTATGCAAATGGAAGGGGCCTCGGTTTAACAACTCATCTGATATAAGACATACTCAGTTGGGCAGCATCTCCCTTATACTGTACTGTAATGTCAGCAATGCATCTACATGGTGTGGCAGCAAAACCCATAGCCTCCTGCACCAAAGGCGATGGCTTTCAAATTTCATAGCACAGACACTGATGACCATTTGCTAAACAAAATAGTTGCATATTAAAAATAAATTTAGCATGAGCAACAGTTAATTTTTCTTTCTTTGAAACTCACATTCATTGAAAATGCACTGGAAATTGCATTCATTAAAATGCATTGAAGCTCACCTTCATTAATTCTAGTGGCTGATTAACTGTACATTTGGCCCTGAGATGTTTTCACTTAATGGGCCCCCTGCATACATTTTTTAGGAACATACATAAATTCATGTGTTATTTGAGTCACCTTCCTGATCTAATGTATTTCTTGTTAAATAGATCAACATTTATTAGAGTGCATTTTAAATTTGTAGTGTTGAACATTTTTGTCCATTGCAGTAAAAAAAAAATGTATGAACCAATAAATGACGAGAACGTTTCAACCAGCTCTAATGTCAGTCTATTTGTAAGGGTCTTGTAGTTGGTGTAGAGGATTAAGGCTCTGTTTCCTGTAATTAGGGTATAGGGTTTGAGCCTGAACAAGTTAGTTAACCTCCTTAATTAATTAACGAGATCTCTCTAATTAAGACATTGCATACACACAGAGTAATGTTCTACATTCATAGGTTGCAACTATGCTAATTACCCTTGTGAGCCATTTTAAGCCTAGCCAATTGCCCCACGTGAGAATCAAACCCTGTGCCTTGTGTTTGTAATGTAAAAAACCTTAACCATTATGCCAACCCTCCCATTCATTAAAAATAAAGGTTTAAAAACTTGCATGCTAAAAAAAAACACAGTTTGGTCTAAATAATCTCAGTTCATTAAAAATAAAGCTAATACCTGTAAGTATGTCAAGCAGTTCAAGTTACAAAATACATACAGCTACAAGTCAGCTCATAAGTCCAAAAGCTAGCTTGTTAGTCTGCTCTACTGCTCATTTCTGCCATATTGTAATGCAAGTATCAACAGTGGCAGGAAAACAAGCACACAGATGCAACACTATGGAAGTGGATGTGAAGGAAACATTTCTTTTTTAATTACATTACTACAGAGAAAATGTAAAAAGTTTTATTTTTTTTTAATTAATATTGTGGATGCCTGCCCCCCCAGCCAGAGGGTCCTAAATTATTCCTTTTTTTTTATTACGTGGTCTCCGTTTATTGCATCAGGTATCAAAAAACACATTTGGATTCTAGTCGTTGCTTTAAGAAATTCGCAGAGGGTCCTAGGCTGCTTATATGTTGCCTAGTGTTGGATCTGGTTCTGGTTCCTTGTTACCTTTTCTTAGACTTGTAAACCTCTGAGCAAAAAATATATCTGGATTTTGATTCTGTATGCAAAAAGAATGTGATATGTTTACTGCATGTAAAAACAATAATCTCATTTTCTGCTGCCACTGGGAGACATTTTTATTTTTCTGTTAAGTGTATTTCATGCATGAGGACATTCTTGCTCATTTGCAGCTCAATGTGCTAGGTCAATTTTTTATTTTAATAGGAGCAATTGTTATGAGAAAACTAACACATTGCAAATCTTCTATTGTCTTCCCACAAAATGTCCTATTTGGTATTAGCATGCATTTGATTAAGCAATAGCTTAACATTTCTTTAAACTTCTTTGTTGCAGGGGGCAAGCCATCCTGCACTCTGTGATGTGGGGAAAAGCTGCCCATCCCTGACCTTGTAAACACCAACTTTGAGATCACCATACCTTGGTGAAAAGAGAATATCTTTAGATATGGCCATCTTGGACTTCTATATTTAAGTCCATTTTTAGGAGATTCAGCCTATGTGTTTTACAACAAGTCCTAGCAGGTGCCAACATTTCAAATGGTTACCTACACAAATATGCATGCACATGGACACCTATAGAGAGCGAGAGTGTAGGAGAGGGAGAAAGAGACAGTATGCTTTTATAGCAAGCATATACATTTCATTATTTACCAAATAAACTACATAAAAACAAGATTTGACTTCTTCAGTTTTCTTAATTCAGTAATGATTCTTCACTTACAAATGTAGCTGCAACAAAAGAAAATGCATTTATTTGAAATACATATTCCTTATGTTAGAAATTACAACAACAGACATACGGATATCTAAGAATAAAATAACCTGTAGATATCAAAAGGCTCAGATAATTACACTCTAACATACCTCATCAGAGGTTTCTTTGAAAATAATTACTAAGACTTTAAGGTTATCTGATATACAAACACACTAATAATTTGAGTAAGAGTTTTTTAGTGGTTCCTTCCGCATGACAACTAATGTTTCACACAGTCTGTTTGATCTTTTGATCATGTAAAGCTTTTTCATCTCATCTTTGGTAGACAGCAACATATTTAATTTCACTGTTTAAAGAAATGAACAGATCGTAAAATTCTCATATTAAAGCACTAGTCACACTAGTATTGCTTTACTAAGTTTGTAAATGACAGCCACTGGACTGCAGTCACATATTGTGTGTAGGATATATTTGTTTTGGAGGTGCACAGACATATAAAGATTGGGTCCATCTCCTAAATCTGTGAGCACATGGAGAAACCAGATAGACATTCAGTGTAAGACTTAAGAAATAGAGTTTTCATTGACCACATTGATAATTCTCTCTTTAACAACAGGTATGGAATAAGACACAAACTGCATTATTATTTTCTGAACATCAGTCATTTAGTTGATGACATCTTGGCACCACTTTAGACATTTTGTCATAGCTGCAGAATGTCTTTGTCTGTATTGCACATCTATAAAGAATTACAAATATTTAGGTTGTCAACATTTTCAACTGACATACATATTACAAAATTAATCAAACCTTATTTAAGATGTTCAGCCCTATGTGATATAACAATGGTGGAAAAAATTGGACTTATATGTAATAAGTCCAAATTGGTCTGTGTGCGTGTGTGTGTGTGTGTGTGTGTGTGTGTGTGTGTGTGTATGTGTGTGTGTGTGTGTGTGTGTGTGTGTGTGTGTATATATATATATATATATATATATATATATATATATATATATATATATATATATCAAGCCAAAACAAAAACATGGTGTGTGTGAACTGGTCAACCCAAAAGCAATATAATCCAATAAAACAGAAAAGAACGACCAGACTATAGCTAGTAAAATCAAGCCAACTTTTATTCCAATAAAAAATGCAAATGGTGAGCGCTTTTGCAGTGAATAACTGCTTCAACAGATGTGGTCTGATGAGGCAGTTATCCACTGCAAAAGTGCTCACCATTTGCATTTTTTATTGGAATAAAAGTTGGCTCGATTTTACTAGCTGTGGTCTGGTCTCTCTTTTCTGTTTTATTGGATATATATATATATATATATGTGTGTGTGTGTGTGTGTGTGTGTGTGTGTGTGTGTGTGTGTGTGTGTGTGTGTGTGTGTGTGTGTGTGTGCGCGCTATAGAAAGTATCACTACACATATTTTATCATGTGGTGAAATTATGGTGTTTTCAAGTCACTACTACAGTTTCTTGAGTTATGCATTGGTCAAGGTTTATTATATCAACTGTTACATAACTCCAAGAGTTTTGCACTTTTTTCTGAGTTTGTGTGACCCTGGAGTTAGTATATTTAATATACAGGGATGTGTGGGGCTAAGCCACCACATTGGGGGGGTGTAGGGGGTGAAGTCCCCATGTAAAAAGCTGTTTTCCTGTTTTACATTTCATAATTCCAAATTTAACCTATTGGTTTACATTTGAGATCATTTTCTTGTGATAATTTTAGTGGTGATTAATGGTTATTGCTTGGGAGTTTGTTTAATGTTTTGTGTTTTGATCAAACTCACTGGCAATTATTCATGATAAACTCACTTATATATATATGTATGTGTATATATATATATATATATATATATATATATATATATATATATGTATAATTGCACAGCAAGTGATAAAACACAGTTTGTCAATTACCAGCCAATCAAAAATACAAAAATAAAATGTTAAAAAGTTTCTGTAGGGGCACATCCTCCTGTATCCCAGACACTCCATGCTAATTATATATATATATAACAAATCCCAGGTTGCATTACAGTTGGGGAGGGATCAATTCCCCAGTCCACACTGTACCATGATTTTGCACAGAAAAAAAAACATAGAGTACAATCAGCTGATTTTTCATGAACTGTACTGAGTTTTTTCAACAATGTGCATTGCCAACCACTTGCTTGATGACCCACCACTGGACCAGTAATCAAGGAGCCTCAATCCTTACCACTGGCAACAGTGGGGGACATACACTGGGAGGATTATAGGTACACACACACAGTATTTGCACGCACACAGTATTTCCAGATGCAGCTCTCTGCATCATGTGCAATTTCCCTTTAGAACACACAGAGACCACAGTGAGTCCAGGGCTGTTTTCTCCCTCTTCCTCCAGATCCACAGTAAGACTCCCCACTGGCACAACTATAGAGTTGAGATCTCAATTGAGTGGCCAAGCCAAGACCTCCAGCACCCTCTCTGTCCAACCAGTGCTTCATGTCCTTGCCCAAGTAGCTGACACACACACACACATTCTTTGAGGTTTGATTTAGACACACAAATGCACACACACACACACACACACACACACACACACACACACACACACACACACACACACACACACACACACACACACAAACACACACCTGGGAAAGGATGGCACAGGTTTAATAGCTATGGCCCCTTTTGCCCAGACTATAAGGTGGTTATCACTGCCACCAGCCAACTCCTTATTGGCTACTTTAAGGCCCTTAACAAAGTGTGTCCAATCCTTCTGTGTAATATTATTATTAATACAAATGGTAGCTTGACCAAGAGCAAGGCTATTAGGAGTGGCCCACACAGTGTCATCAAGTAAATATGGAAGTACTATCAAAACTTAAATATCTCCAGACATATCAGCCACAATGACAGATTTAAATATATTTAATGGTAAATATTGAAAGAACAAGAAAATACTATGTATATATTCACAATGACATCAGAGTTCAAAACCCAAGGAAATATTTAAAACAACATTGCAGAACAGTCTCAAATAAATAAAGAAAAATATCTAAACTTAGCTTTGCTATATTCCTGACTATAGCAAAGAGAGTTACTATACCCTAGAAGCTTACGTACAGAGCAATGCAGATATGTGGTGAATGGATCTTGTCAGGTCCAAGATAGAATACAGATTGCACTGTCTCTTTCAGACAGTTCCTAAATTAATATCTCAAATATTACTGCTTGGATAGCCTGCAGAATGACATAATTTCTTGTCATCTGACTCTATCCCAAGTGAAACTCTCACTGCTAGAAGTTGGCAGTATTTAGCATCTACCTGTGAAAATACATAGATCTTAGATCTTTGACAGATGCTGGAAGTCATAAAACAATTGCATTCCTTCATACTTTCAGGGGTAGTAATTAATTCACTTGAAAGACAATATAGAAAGCTTTTCAGCACAGACATTATGTCTCCAGCTGGCCTGTAAAGTAATTTAATTTCAGCTATTTTTCTGAAGTTAACCTCCTGTATCCTGGTTTCCACTGTTAAAATATATGCATTAAAACAGTTAAAATATTACATGTACATTTCTGTTCTCTTCCATCTGGACACACTGTGGTTGCATTTTAAGCACAAGTACTTTATAAAATACCTTTTTAACACACGTCAGTACAAACCTAGTTTGATATACATGACATACAGTTCTAATATAGTTGTAACACAAACGTTTTATATGAATCATGTTGATATTCGCAAATGACATATAATTATTAACAAAATTTCAGATAGCTGTGCTGGCACTATTTCCCTTTGTCACAACTTGTCTACACTGTAATCTAATCCTTATACATATTTATGTATCATTGTTTGTGTATATGTGCACGTATTTTGCGCTGTCTCCCTCTTGGAGGCATACGTAAAGTGAAACATTTGTAAAAGAATAGCTGAAAATTCAAACAGAGATAAAGCACCATGGAAGCTTTTGTTTTATTGTCTGTGAGTGGCACTTTCACTCTCATTCATAATGCAAATAATGAACAGTTCGGTCTTAAAAGGATAGCTGTAGTTCTGTCTTTCAGTATATGATACCTGTTATCAGCATTTTGCTTCTGATGTATTTGTTTAATATAATCCAATAAAGCTGAAAGCTTAAAAACATTTCAGCATTTCTTTTTAATTTTCTGGGAAATTCTGCATTCTGTGTTTACAAAATATATATAGCTTTCTAGCTTAGCCTCTCCCCCATGGGAAGAATGACTCCATATCTCACAGCAGATTTTCTTAGACTATGATGTCACCTTTCTAGATGAGACATATAGAAGAAGTCCTTCTCCCTAGAGGCCCCTTTAAAGTACAAGGACTATAACAGAGATCCTGAGAACCGTAAAACTACAACTGCAAATCAGCAGCTGTGGTATCTTGCATTTAATCTAAGGTACATCAGTCTGATAATTAGTATTCATAAGTAGCAAGGAGTTTAAGGGCACAGCCTCCACATCAGGGAGTTCAGAAGGCAAAACTTATTTTTTAAAAATGATTTGTTTTAACTCTGAATTTTAACAATGCCCTATTTTCCTGTTGAAATTACAGTTGCTTTTTTGAAGTACAAGCATGTGCATGAGTGAACTGCGTACTTCTGATAGCAAAACTCTTCAATATACACTCTCTCTCTCTCTCTCTCTCTCTCTCTCTCTATATATATATATATATATGTATTCACTTTATAATCTTGAAATGCTAAAATATTGAATTTTAGTATCTTGAGACTATAAAGCCGAAAGCCCAAAAAAGAGACACCCACAAAAAATCACATTCATTCACATACACATACTACCACACAAACAAGCACACATACACTTACCTAATGACACTACAACAAACAAAACAACGCACAAAAACACAACATAAACAAACACACCTACCCTACCTATAAGCAGGGGGACAAGCCCCACTGCACCCCTCATATGGGGGGGCTGCATCCCCCACAACCCTACTACTTATACATACTTACTCCGAGGTCACACTGAATACACAAACACATAAAACTCACCACTACACACACTCACACACTCTACAATCCCTACTCAATACCCTTACAAGAACGCCACTTATCTGAATCCCCAGCTAAATCCACAAACCGCACCGCACGTCACAAACGCGACAACACAATGGTAGATTTGACAGTTTGGCATTTGATATTATGCAATTTTGCGTAACTGCACTTTCGACTTTATAGTCTCGAAATACTAACATTTGATATTTTAGTATTTGGAGATTATAAAGTGAAACTATATATATATATATATATATATATATATTTAGTATTTTGAGATTATAAAGTGAAACTATATATATATATATATATATATATATATATATATAATTGTGTGTGCTTCTACGTGTCTCTCTGTTCATTTTGAGGCATCTGGAGAGCAGTGGTGAACTTCTGGGAGTAGAGCATGCATAATCCAATTTAGATCTTTAACCAACTTGCCCCAAACGTGCATGCAGTCTCATCTTAATGGAAAAACATGCCTACCACTCATATATGACTTTATTGCTTAAGCAGTAGGATATTAATCTGTACATACTGGCATCCCTCTGCCACACAACAAGAATCTACAAGACATTACCACATTAGCAAGCACAAAAACATTTTTCCCTCTGTAAAAAGGAGATGTTATTTGTCTGATTATTTGTCTGACTGACCTTCCCAAAGGGGATGCAATGCATTCCAGTCTTTTCCGTAATTTAGGAATTCAGTTGCTCATATGGACAGTTTGCATTTAACTCAGCACAACATACATTAAACAAGCTTTTTTCAAATGTTGCCTTTGGTAAGTTGAACTAAGATCAATGTTCAATGTAGCTATAGAAAATATAATAACAGAAGTCCACTGACAAACTGGAGTCACAATTTAAACATTCTCTTTGCTTTTTAAAATATATCACTAGTTTGCTCAATATTACTTTTAATCCGATTTAGTTTTAATACGCTGATGAAGCTGTTATACTCTAGATGAGCTCGTACAATGAAAAGTGTTTGCTGTTTCTGGAATGGCTGCTTTTGGATTCTTTTATTTTCATAGAAGAAACCAATAATTTTAGCAGTTTTCAGGTCAGAAAAAAAGTGCTTGAAGGCTGGATCACCATCAGATGTTACTGCACATTTAAAAGATGGGGTGTTTTAGGGTACTCTTCAACTTGTTTCTTGTATACAGTTTGCCCCTCACTCACTTTTCAGACAAATTGTTAGGCAATATTAAGTCCACATTTAACTGCAAAGGAGCCTGTTTTCATTTATCCGAACATGCCTTATTTACCTAAGAAACAATATCAATCATGTTACTGTATTCTGGCAGGGAAGTTGGAATTAGCCATAAAGTTAAGTAGTGAACTGAAAGTACAAAAATCAAATAATTGTAGCTGCCAACAAGACAAATTCATATGACAAGTAGACAAATAGGATTTGTTTTAAGCAGTGTATACAATTTGAAAAACTGGTCATCACTGTGTGACAAGTTAAAATGGTCTACTAATTTCTTTTTTCCTCTTGTAGTGAAAAGCAGGAGAAATACTGCTACATCTTTTTAAGTTAAACAGTAAAATAAGGTGCCATGCCTGAATGGACTCAATTAACCTAAGTGAAGAGAATATCAGACAAACTACAGCCAATGTAATCCCTGGGGTTCAGAAAGGACTAAAGTCAGCAGTAAGCCCTAACTATGCTGATTTCCCTGTGGCAGTAGCCCATTCTGATTCAGGATTAGGCCCTCCTCAGTGAATGTAAACAGTGTGTAGCATCTCCACAGCAGACAGTCTCTTTGGCCGAGGTGCATGCTAATGAGATATATGGGGGAAAGCATATGTTAATTAGTCATACGATCTTCCCCTGAAAATGGATGAGTGACATTACGTTAGAGATAGGTTCTGGGGAGTTTAAAAGACAGGTAATGGTGGGGGGGGGTCACATGTGTATGTGTCCAGCTGCATGCGTGAGTCAGTGCAGATGGCTGAATGACCTCTGGTGTATGTGTGTGTGTGTGTGTGTGTGTGTGTGTGTGTGTGTGTGTGTGTGTGTGTGTGTGTGTGTGTGTGTGTGTGTGTTTGCCACGATGTTTGCATTTGGGGGATTACTTATGGGGCTGGTAGTCTAGGTGCCTGTGTGTATGGGTGAACAGGTGACTGTGTCTATAAGTGCATTCAATTAGGAATATGATCTACAGCAATTGTCTTTGTGTGCATGACTGCATATCTGTAATTTTGTGTATGTGGGGAGGGGGCCTTTATACCTGTAAAATTCCACAGAGTAATGAGCAAATTATGACACTGTTTGGGAGGCATGAGACATCTGGAAGTTTTAATTATTACAATAAGTCACTTAAAATTAAAAAGAGGATGTTTTGCAGCACAAAAGCATATGAGCACACAACAGCAGGGACACTCATTAAATATTACCCAAAATCATTTTAAAAAGTTAGATTCAAGCTCTGTACATTAGGTACAGGGAGAAATACCTTAGCAAAGCAATGATTTAGTGCTGGGCATCAGAAAGATTATTTAAATATTACCCCAAGTCACTTTCGTCTCTTTGCTTTTTATTTATTTATTTATATGTTTGTTTACAAAGACAGTATGACTGGATCAATCATGACTCCTTTTCTCCAGAGTCTCAAGGTGAAAAGCTCAAGTAAATTAACATAACATATATTACAATGAATATATGAGCAGACAAAATTAACACAAGTTACTGAGGTATATAAAAATCTTTTAAAAACATTTAATATTTACCAATGAAGAAACACTAACTGAACTAGAGAAGGTTTATACTATCTAAATGGATAGAAAGAAAAAAAAGGTAAGGGAGATAGATGGAAAACAGGGTAAACGGTTCCAGAGATAAAGAATGACTAGATAAATGTAACCGTTTGGGAAAAGAGTAGTGAAGAGTAATGGAGGAAGCTAAGAATGCATGGAGATGATTAAAGTAATGAGAAAGAGTAAAAGCTGAGGTGAGACAAAAACGTTGGGATGAGTAAGACAGAGCAAGAGAATGAGCTAGTGCAGTAAAGACAGAAGGAAATAAGAAGCAGAAGAGAGATGGAGTGAGCGGTGAGTAGTGAGTGGAAGAAATTGTTGGAGTAAGGAAGATAGAAAAGCAGAAGTGAATGAGAAATATGGATGTGTCTAAGAAGAAGAGTATAGTCAGAGATAAGTGAAGTTCATTATCAAATTACATAGTCATCTTGGTTAGCAGAGAAAAAACTGGCATTAGATTGTGACTTACTGAGGACCTTGGCAGAATACAGGGGGGAATGGTGACAATCCAGGTGAGCAAGAGCAAATCCAAGAGTTATATAGTAATAATTTGCATTATTCTTCGAAGAGCTGAAAAATGGTATTTGCCTAATAGAAAAATTGTTGAGGGAGTTCCACTGCCTGGAGATATCTATATATATATATATATATATATATATATATATATATATACATAGATATATATATATATATATATATATATATATATATATATATATAGATTCACTTTAGAAGTTTGAAAGCCCATAACATTGAAATTCAAAACATTGAGACCAAAAGCTTGAAAATTCTAAACACTGAAAATTCAAAACATTGAATCCTATAACATTGATAATACATAGTAAACCAACATTTCATATATTCCAACACAACTACATACTGAGCCAAATAAAAAATCAAACCATATGACACTTCTCCAACTATAAGCAGGGGGGCAAGCCCTCATGCACCCCCCACACACCCCCTGCTACTTAAATATATCAACAACGAGATCTCACTACACAGAACAAAATGGCAAACATACCATTCTGCCCTTCATGACTGCATGTTTAAATTGTAAAAAAACTATCCTTAACTTTCTCTTAGAAACACTACACTTTTTTTTGAAGAAGGTTCCCCTGCACCCTAGCAGCAGAAGTGTGCACTTAGAACTTGTCTGTTCGAAGACTGCTGGAACAGGGCTCAGTTTTTAGCTTTTTACTGGTTAATTTGCTTAAATCAGTTTGCTTATTTGCTACTGTTATATTAAAAAAAAATACACTTTATGCATCGCCGCTTAGCTAGGGTTAAACTATTCCTGGCGCCATATAGTCTGCTCTTCAAATTTTCTCTTAGAACTAGCCAGTTTTTTTTATTTGTAGCACTCAAATCTATTTCTTTGAGCTCAGCACTTGTTCAGAACTCATTGTAAGCACTAAATAAGCTACAAATTACTACAGCACTCAACTTTCCTCACTTGTCTAGAGGAAAACAATGTTTAGTACTTAATAAATGAGCACCTATCCATGCATGTCTAAGGGTCAGCTCCCGGTGTTTTCTCCTGTCTACCTGATGAAGCTAGGCATCTTGAGGCAATGCAGCAATTGCCTCATGTACACAGACGACCCTCTCCTCCTACCTCCCAACACTAAAACCTGTGAGAGATGCACTTATATAACCAAACTTGAAGCAAAGCTCTCTTCATCCAAGACTGGACTAGACAGTCAAGAGGAGAAAGTAAACACTTGCACCACACTACACTCATCACATAGTCCGTCAAAACTTATGCCACCAAAACACACACATAGCAACAGAAAGCACACACCTACATTCATGGAAGCTCTCAATAACAATCTGCTCAAGCAACAGAGACCTCCAAAGCAGAAACGCATGCAACCTCCACCCCCCCCAACACAACCCAAATGACACATAGCCCATAAACTCAGTGTGCCACTCAGCCACAGCTCATAAGGCATAACAACGTACCCAATACTCTAGTCATAGGTGACTCTGTAGTCAGGCACACTGATGTTCCAGTCACCAGGCTAAACAAGGAGAAAGTTATTGTCAGCTGCCTGTCGGATGCCAGGATCCACCACATAATGCATGCACACAGGTCACTCCACAGCAAGTACAAATATGACTCTGTCATTGTCCATGTTGGTGTGAATGACCTGAGATGTACCTCCCTGGACTACATGAAAAGAGACTTGGGGGAGCTCTCCAATCTTGTAGCCCAGACAGATATAACCCTAGCCCTGAGTAGCATCCTGCCATCACCCAGAATGATACCACAGTACAAGGACAAAATGATTGACTTCAACAACTGCCTAAGCTTCTGGTGTCATTCTAAGGGGATCCAGTATCTATCTGCCTGGGATGACATGATCAACAGACGACGATGCTTTGCCAGAGATGGCCTGCACTTGTCACCCTTAGGATTCCGAATACTGGCTAAGGCTCTTGCCACCCCTATAGTGCCTTTTTTAGGCAGGGTTCAAATGACAAATTCACCATTGTAACAGGTACAAGCAAGCAAAAATCTGAGGGTAATGCTACTCAATGCTAGAAGTCTAAACCTCAAAATGCATTAATTCGAGGCACTCCTTAAAATGGAGAACATCGACATCTGTGCAGTGACAGAGACCTGGTTCAAGGCTCCAGAGAGCACCCCTGCATTACCAGGCTATAATTCATACCACACCTTTCGGCCACCTAACCTGGACCGAAACACCAAAGGTGGAGGCATGTCCATATTTATTAAGGATATCCACACCTCCAGGCTAGTTGCTCAGCATAATGCATGCGAGATTATCCAAGTGCAACTAATTCTGGGCAAGACCGCAATCCATATATCAGCTTGCTACAGATCCCACACCATGCCCCAGGATTCCCACTCCTCATTTCTTGATACTGGAAAATATTAGGGTACAACCCAACACTCTAATAATGGGCGATTTCAACTACCCCACCATTAACTGTGAAAACTACTCATGCACCAACTCTTTTGCTCAATGTTTTCTGGAATTCATAGATTCCAACACCTTGGATCAACTTATCCACACCCTCACCAGGGGCAGCAATATCCTAGACCTGGTCATTACCAACATGGGTGACCGGTGTTCCATACCAGAGTTCAATTCCTTGTTGGTCAGATCTGACCACAAGCTAATCAGCCTAGACATCCACATCCTGCCCCCACCCCCCCATTAGGGAAACCACCGTAAAAAAATTCTCCAAAGCCAACTTCATGCTTCTTAAGACAGAAGTGGCAAACTTTACAACACTCGTGCAAATGGACAATAGCAGTATGACTGCTGAATCCTACACAAATGCACTTTATAAGCACATACACAAGTGCATGGATCATGCTATCCCTAACAGAATCAAGATGCTATCCTCCAAAACAAGGAAGCCAATCTGGTGGTCCCCTGCCATAAACAAATTCTACAACAGAAGAAAGAAACTGTTGCAAAAAAGAGTAAAAATCTCATGACTGGAAGAACTCCCTTTTCAGCCTCAGTAAGAAGCTGAGATCCCTCACAAAATCCTCTAAAGCTAGTTATGAAAACAAAACTGCCACTGATTCTCAAGACAACCACAAAGCATTCTATAGCTGTGTCAAGAATCTCAATGACAACACTCAGATCTGCTCTAAGTTACAGCACAATGGCACTAAATATACAAAACCAACTGATATTGCCAACATCCTGGCAGATAGGTTCAGTGCTAACCTTACACCCCCCTCACCCCCTAAAGGGCCCATCTCTATACCAGAATAATGCAAAGTTACTGTAATTATGGCTGCAAAGGTAAAAACCACACTCTCCAAAGCCAATAACACAGCATCCATGGGACTTGACAACATCCCAGGCTGCGTTCTCCATGAACTACAGAATGAACTGGCACCCCACCTATGCACCATGTTCAGTCATAGCCTCATCTCAGACTTTGTGCCCACTGAATGGTGCACAGTGACGCTTATTCCACTCCACAAAGTGGGTGCCACCATGGACCCTGGGAACTGCCGCACCATTGGCCTAATGAGCCTGGTCTGCAAGGCCATGGAACGCATCATCATGGAACTTATAAACAAATACATTGGTAATCTCCAAACTCTGGACCCCATCCAGTTTGGGCTTGTAAAAGGCAGATCATGTCTGCTGAACCTGATTGACTTCTTTGAAGCAGTCACCAAAGCCGCAGATGAGGGTAAGGTGGTTCACACAGCCTATCTAGATCTCGCCAAGGCTTTTGACACTCCCCTCCCCACTCTGGAATTATAGATAAACTTCCTAAACTAGGTATAAATCCCTATGTCACAAGATAGGTTGCCAACTGGCTCACTGACAGAACCCACACTGTGAAAGTAGCAGACTCCAAATCCAACTTCAGATCAGTGATAAGTGGAGTACCACAGGGTTCAGTCCTGGGTCCTCTCCTGTTTGGTATCTACTTTTCTGAAGTACAGGCTAACCATAACCTGCCATAAACAAACTTTACAACAAAAAGAAGAAACTATTGCAGAAAAGAGGAAAATCCTAGGATGCAAAAAACTCCCTTATCAGCCTCAGTAAGAAGCTGAGATCCCTCATAAAATAATCCAAAGCTAGTTATGAAAATAAAATTGTAAAAGATTCCAAAGACAGCCATAAGACATTCTATAACTATGTCAAGAATCTAAATGGCAATGCTCAGATCTGCTCCGAGCTACAACAGAATGGCATTAAATATACTGATCCCAAGGATATTGCCAATATCCTGGCAGATCTATTCAGTGCCAACTTCACCCTCCTCTCACCCCCTAAATGGCCCATCTCAATACCAGAAGATTGCCAAATTCCAGTAATAATAGCCACACAGGTAAAAAACACACTCTCCAAAGCTTAGAATACAGCATCCATGGGACCAGATGGCATCCCGGGCTGTGCACTACATGAACTACAAAATTAACTGGCACCTCACCTAAGTGTCATGTTTAATCATAGCCTCACCTCAGGCTTTGTGCCTACTGAGTGGCACACAGCTACAGTTATCCCACTCCACAAAGGGGATCCACCTTGGATCCCAGGAACTACCGCCCCATCAGTCTGACGAGCCTGATTTGCAAGGCCATGGAATGTATTATCATGGAACTTATAAACAAAGACATTGGCAACCTTCAAATACTGGACCCCACCCAGTTTGTGTTCGTGAAGAGACGATCTTGTCTCCTGAACCTAATTGACTTCTTTGAATCAGTCTCCAGAGCTGTAGATGAGAGTAAGGCGGCCCACACAGCCTATCTGGCCCTCACCAAGGCATCTGACACCACCCCCCACTCCAGAATCATAGATAAACTTACTAAGCTGGGCATTAATCCCTACGTCACTTGATGGGTTTCCAACTGGCTTACTGACAGAACCCACACTGTAAAAGTAGCAGACTCCAAATCCAGTTCCAGACAAGTGACAAGAAGAGTACTTCAGGGTTCAGTCCTGTGACCTCTCTTGTTTGGTATCTACTTCTCTGAAGTACAGGCCAATACTAAGGGACTCTGGCTGACAAAGTTTGCAGATGACTGCAAACTGAGTGCCATTATTGAATCTCCAAATGATGTGGATACTCTACAAAAGGGCCTTACAGAAACAGATGCTTGGTACCAGAGCCATGGGCTCAAGCTCAATGCCAAGAAATGTATAGTTATCCCCTTAGGGGAAAAAACATCATGTACCCATGAATTACCACATAGGTGGCAGTACACTAAACTCCGAAAGTGTGATAAGAGACTTAGGGACACAGGTGGACAGTGGCCTCACCTTCGATAACCACATCGCCACAACAGTCAGGAAATCCTTCTATGTGGCACACCTCATCACTAACGGCTTTTCATCCAGAAAAAAGGAGGTCATTGTCCCACTGTACTCATCCCTCGTTAGATTATAGAATACAATGCCCCATTTGATATGTACCTCTCAAGACACTTGCAACAGCTGGAAAGGCCGCAGAGATACCTCACTAAAAGAATCACTGGCCTAAAGCAGATGCCCTATGCAGACTGCCTTAAAAAACACCAGCTATACTCTGTCGCATATCGTCTATTCAGAGGCGATCTCTGCTTGACATACAAGGCCATGTCAAACCCAGAGCTGTTGGACATGCTACACTTAAAGAAATCCCAATCGCACAAAGCCACACGCTCCAGGGATCTAAACCTTGTCATCACAATAAACAAAACATGCTGGAGGGATAGGTTCCTGACCCAGAGACTCCCCAGACTCTGGAATAGACTGCCCATACATGACAAACAAACTGCCTCTTTGTCACTCTTTAAAAGGAACCTTGACATTTGGATGGGAGAAAGGAAATTCACCCCAGGGATCATGTCAGTCACCCTGCTGGACATGGTTTCAGGAAGTAAATAGTGTGGGAAGAAATAGTCAGGGAATTGTTATGGCTAGGCTTGTATAGGCCCTAGGGCCGATAGCCTAGTACCAACCTATGAACCTGTAACGAAGTTCGAAGATGACGACAAACTAGGAGTCATAACTGAAACTACTAACGATGTGGACATCCTACAAAAAGGCCTCACTGAGACAGATGCCTGGTGTCAAAGCCATGGCCTCAAGCTCAATGCCAAAAATGCATTGTCATCCCCTTTGGTAAAAACTCTATATTCATGAGCTACCACATAGGTGGTAGTCTACTTAACACTGAAAGTGTGATAAGAGACCTTGGGACACAGGTGAACAGTAGTCTCTCCTTTGATAATCACATCGCCACAGTAGTCAGGAAAACTTTTTGTGTGGCACATGTCATCACAAAAGGTTTCTCATCCAGGAAAAAAGACGTCATTGTTCCCCTCTACTCGACACTCATTAGACCCATTATAGAGTGCAATGCCCCTTGTGGTATGTACCTCACAAGGCATCTATAACAACTGGAAAGTCCGCAGAAATACCTCAGAAAGAGGATTCCTGGCCTCATACAGATGCCCTATGCAGACTGTCTCAAAAAACTCCAGCTTTACCCCAACGCATATCGCTTGCTCAGAGGCGATCTCTACCTAACATACAAAGCTATGTCAAACCCAGAGCTGTTGGACATGCTCCACTTATAGAAATCCCAACCCCTCTTAGCTACATGCTCTAGATGACTGGATGGGAAATAGGAAATTCACCCCGAGGATCACCTCTGTGGGTCTGCTTGACAGGGGCACAGGAAAATAATTTTCTTGGGTGGCGAAAGCCAGGGTACTCTTTGGCTAGGCTTGTATAGCCCTAGGGCCGATAACCTAGTACCTACCTAGGAACCTATGAACTACTTGACTGTTAAAACATTGCACATTACTATATATCTCTCAGATACTTACCGGGTTTCATAGGTAACCTCAGTGATATTCCCTTCTTACTTGCTATATTACAACATAACATATCTTAGTGTAGTGTAGTGCAGTCTCAGAGTTGATATATTTAAGTAGTGGGGGGTGTGGGGGGCACAACCTCCCACATGGGTGGTACAGGGGGGGCTTATCCCCCCTGCTTATAGTTGGAGAAGTGTAATATGTTTTTTTTTATTTGTTTCAGCATGTAGTTGCGCTGGAATATAGTACATGTTGCTTTCCTAACTTTTTTCAGTGTTATGGGATTCAATGTTGTGAATTTTCAGTGTTTTGAATTTTCAAGCTTTTGTTCTCAGTGTTTTGAATTTCAATGGTATGGGCTTTCAAAGTTCTAAAGTGAATCCATATATGTGTGTGTGTATGTGTGTGTGTGTGTGTGTGTGTGTGTGTGTGTGTGTGTGTGTGTGTGTGTGTGTGTGTGTGTGTATATATGTATAGACAGATAGATACATGTATAGAGAGAGAGAGAGAGAGAAAGAGTAAATGGTTGCTGAAAGTTTTTTTTACCACAAGTAGGTTTTTGTTTAAAAAAATAAGACATGAGGAAAGCTTAAAACACTGTACCCTTTGAAGTTCTCTACACAACCTGAGAACTTTAAGAACTACTGTATATTGACTCCTGATGTATTTTCTGAACCATGACAAGTATAGAACTGTAAAATCTGGCATTATTGACTGAAATGGTCCATAAGTTATGAGGGACTGGGTAGGAATACGAGGCAAAACCAGGTGTCTTACATAAATTCAGGGGAAGATGAGGTGGATGGGTGGGGTCTTCTGTTTGGGAGGGTAGATATATGTCTTTAGCAGTACACAATACAGCTAGACAAAGCTGCGAGAAACACAAGATGACAACAGGGAGACAATTTAAATATTGCTCTAAATGACTTAAAAGTTATTTGTGTTGCAAGTCTAGCAGCATGTTGCATTTTCTAAACAGTAGAATGAAACTCTGTCTGGCATTATTGACTGACTGTAATAATCTGTGATTTATGAAGGACAGGGGAAATAATAAGAGACTATAGCATGGAAGCTCTGTAAGCTAAGTGGCAGATAAAATCTATGGTGGTGTATCCATGTTTGTGAGTCTGCATGTGTGTGTGCTTTTGTTTGTGTGTGCGTGTGTGTGTGTGTGTGTGTGTGTGTGTGTGTGTGTGTGTGTGTGTGTGTGTGTGTGTGTGTGTGTGTGTGTGTGTTTGTATGTGTGTGTTTGCGTACATGTGTTTGAATGTGTGCTCATGTGTAGGAGAATGAATGGGGGGGTGCCTCTTCCAAAGTGATGCATGGGCCATCACAGATGATTACTACAGGAAAGTGTTAATTAGTACTAGAGGTAACATCAAGAGATTCAGAGACATGCAAATTAGCCGATAATGAACTCCATCTTCATTGGTGTTACCATGTCTCTGAACTGCATTTACCTTAATCGTGGAAACTGATACTTTTGTCCACAGCAGTATTTTCAAGTACAGGGTGCTGTCTCTTAATCTGGATCCATATTCCTCAGATGAGTTGGCAGACATAGCAAACATAGATTTGATAAACAGTGGTACTATCATAATGAGTTTTATTTACATTAAACAGCCTACTTATGTTCGCTATTCTTAATTTCTGTTGAGAAAGACAGTGCTTGAAATGTACATTTCCCTTTCTTAATGTAAACAAGGTTAAAACCAGTATGCCAGCTTAGTGAGTAAGGCCCCCTCTTCACACAATAAATAGAACTGTATTTTTAACTTGAAAACTAACACTGAAAATACTTGAATGACTTCCAATAAAGATGGAATACTATTAAGAAGAAACGAGTCTTGATTAATTCTTTATTAAACACCGAAATTTTTTAAGCTAACTGGGACCTTCCCAGCTTGTATTTTTTCCTTTGGTCTGATTTTCTTTTACAGGCTTAAGTCAAGTGACACTAAAGATAACCACCAAAGGGTTACTCTAGGCAAATAACCTGGAAGACAGAATGAAGGGAAACACACCAGAGTGAATAGAGAGCTACGCTGAAGATCCTCCAGCCTGACCACTAAATTACTGAAGGGCACCAGATATCAGACAGCACAACTGAAGCTACACAACTAAAATTTGGACCAGTTCCTCCAAGTATTCTAATTTTTGCATAGTTTAATCATTGCACAGTGCTGCTTTAAATTGTGATTTAATTAATTATACCTTTAACCAGCTTTTAAATAAACTACCCAACTGGGTACACACCTATTTTATACCATAACAAAATTCCTTTTACCACAACAGGACTAGATTGGGTTTACCATCTCCCCTTACAAGTGGATGGTAAGCGAGTGATCTTTTTGAATATTTAATTCTTTCTAAATGTAGAAAAATTAAAGTAAACAAATTTGTCGTGTATTTTATTCCATCATTATAACTTTTTATCTGAAATGGAAAAGCTGGATAAATGGAGAAATAGCTTCTAGCTATTGGCAGAGGTCTGGACAGCGATGGAATTTTGAAATCAAGTTCAGATATCCTGTGTTTAATTTACTTAAGTGCTGGTTAAGCCAACATTTCCTTATGGTTATACTTAGTGTTTCATAAAGCCATTTATTTTAATCATGTATATCTGATTTTTAACTAAATAGATTAAGATTTTTAGCTGCATTAGAGAATTTTAAATTTAGCAAATAGTTTGGGTTAAGACTGACATCTGGAAATAGCAGTTATTTCTTTGTCTCAACAGACTGTAATCTTCTTTAGTTGCATATTTATTTTGAGCTAAGGAACACGTATAAGCTCACTTCTACATTAAATAAATTTGAATAAACAAACATCAGCAAAGTATACCAAGTAAATACATACTGTAGTAAAAGTAGCTCACCCAATGAAACTGATAGAAAGGAAGCATTCAGAAATGACGACCTTACCTAAGATTCATTATTCAAGTGTGCCATGGGTGCTGTCAGAGATGTCTAAAGTCACTGTATGACAGACCACAGAAATGACTGAAACCTCTCAGACGGTCATTACTTAGCATCTATATTACATTATCGAATTGTTAAAAGTTCGAATATCATATGGTCGACACCATATGATTGAAATTTTAAAAGTTCGAAAATGTATGCCCTACAACCCCCACTCTTTAAATATACCAACTCTGAGATCACACTACAGTGCAGCAAGGGAAATCTTCCTATGTACAGAGATCTCAGTTGAAACATTTGAACTTTTAAAAGTTCGATCGTATGGCGTTGACCATATGACGTTTGAACTTTTAAAAGTTTGACAACGTGATATAGACCCATTACTTATAATATTTAATTTCCTAAAATCATTCTAATAAGTTCACTTAATTTTACTGAAGTTCCCCATGCCAAATTCAAGTGGGTAGCTGTTTTAGGGTTAGAGCTTAGGTTCTGGTAAGGCTAACTAGTTTTATAGGGTCAGATGTTGGGAGGGCTGCATAGAAATATGATATTGGGCTAGTGGTAGTTCGAGCAGTTGCATTTGGAAAACCTGAATGTGCGGTTGATGAATATCACAACATAAACACTGATATCTTTTAAGTACTGCAACAGCACTACATATCAGTAAAAAACAAAGAAGTATTTGTGTAGTGAGGCAAGGCCCATATCCAACATGTTTGCTAACTCATAACTGCAATACTGAAGTTGCACAACATTGGAGAATGGAGGGCTTTCCTTTTTCTTCAGGGCTGTCTCACCAATGAGTTTGAAACACTAAGCAATGGGTAGAGCGTCACCATTCAAAATGAGGTATTCAGAGGAGCTTGCCTGCCTCCTGCAAGAAATGTTGCTTATCAGTACAACTGCTCTTCTTCAAATGCAGTCTGGCCATTCCTTACTGCTGTTTTGGAAGAGACAGTATTCTGGCAATCTGCCATTTCATACTTTTGTGAGTACACAATGGAAGATTGGTAGATCACAGTAATAATTAGTATGAAGTAAATATTTTTGTAGAACACTTACATAAGTGTTATGTATACAGTTGCTCAGTATAATGAGGACCTTTCCGTCACTTGAGTAAAATTTATAGAATTGTATGAAATGAATACTTCCACATTCATGCTTTGCGTAGGGGGCGTGAAACTTCACTTTCTTCACTAAATTCTTCCTTTCAGTCCCTTGCATCATTTAGACATTGGTTCCACTCATACATTTTCCAGACATTCATATACCCTGCATTTTCAAAGATTCACAAAACTGAACTAGCAAAATTTCAGTTTAGCGCTACAAGTTTGATTGCTTTTCCTGATGCTAAAAGTATCAGTATGAGTGCATTGGAAAATTTTACTATAATATATATGTAAAATAACATAGTAAATAAAGTTTTAAATAATTTGTCCCTTTTACTGTGATAAGTTGCAGTGATACACTACCATATGTATGGAGACACCTAATAACTGTTTATAAACCTAAATCTAAGACAGGGCACAACTTATACAGCCACTACCCCTCTATTGCATGGAACAAACTCCCACTAGAAATAAGGAACCTTACTCACCCCAAACAGGTAAAAAAACACTGGACCTGCCACTGCTCGCACCCTCCCTGACCATAACCAACCAACATAGCCCTGTTTAACTATTACAAACCATTAATTCTATGTAACTTCCAACACTTTTCCTATAATGTGCATTTTGAACTTTAGATTAGTAAACATTTTTAAACTACAACAATCATGCTTCTTATGCTTTAACTGCTATCATGCTTTTGTTTATAGTATTGTATAAATTGGCAACTACTGAATGAGATTTATAACTTATCTCTATAGTTATTTTGTATGTTTTGGAGCTTTTCTCCCCGGGCCTCCACTAAAAAAGGGTTTTGGCTCAGTCAGACAGTCCCAGTCAACAAATGTAAAATAAAAATAAATAAAATAAAATATTATTTCACATAAATTAAAACCAAAAGGACAGTTGCTAGTACATCTGTATAAAATGTACAACTAGTGCAAATAAGTTGTCTATTGTGAGACATTTTACACACCCAAGGTCATAATGCATTATAGACAGTTATTGGTCAGCACTACCTACATATAACATAATACAGAAAAGTATAATGGAGCAAACATAATGGGGTGTATTCAGAAAGAATTAGTGCACAGAGTTGCACAAAATAGCACAGTGGGTGACAATGGGAGGGAACAACTCAGTGACATAAGCTGCACAAACTCACTGTAGGGAGAAATATACATGGTATGACCAAGATTGCATAATGACATCCAAATGAGTGTCATTATGCTAATAAAAGACACTTCTTCTACAAGGGATGAACTCCAACATGGATTAGTAATTCAGAAAAGTAAAAAGGTTAGTATGAAGAGGTGAGTTGCTCAATGTATTCTGAATGCGATGCTTTTCTCTTGTACAAGATATTCATTCACATTATCATGCTAGGAGAATCATTGCAATTAACAAAACAACACAGATTAATGGCCACGTCTGACACATTGTCTGTGATGATGAGTGTCTTTGCCCTCTGCAACACAGATGCATCCAGTTGAGGCTAGAATACCATCATCTTTATGACAAGGGCATTCTTGACTACTACTTTGTAGATGGATACCCTATATGGGAGTTACTAGACGTGTCTCACACACACACACACACACACACACACACACACACACACACACACACACACACACACACACACACACACACACACATGCACACACACTCACACACACACACACACACACACACACACACACACACACACACACACACACACACACACTCACACACACACGCACACACACTCACACACACACACGCACACACACACGTACACACATGTACACACATACACACACTCACGCACACACACTCACATGCACACGCGCGCGTGCACACGCACACACGCGCACACACACACACACACACACACACACACACACACACACACACACACACACACACACACACACACACATGGAATCAAGAGGGTGCATGGGCCGCCTATTCTTAAGGACACATAGGTTTATGTAGCATTAACCACTGGAGTACTACAGGCACTTGAGTCCCAAGAGCTTGAAAAGCAGTGCCTCAAAGCCAGGGACTCAATTACCTAGCAATGCAGTTAGGCTACTGCTCTTGCTCAAATGAAAATATGTATTCAAGCAAGCATCAGTGGGAAGGTAGTAGGAGTAGGGAGTGGGAGGGTTTTTTATAATTATGGTGTGTAGGTGAATTATAGGATTAGAGAGTGGGAAGGGAGTTTTAGGGCTAGGGAATGGGAAGGGTGTTTTATGTTTAGGGAGTGATCAAGGAATTTAGATTTAGGGAGGAGAGCTGGCATTCTAGGTTTAAGAAGTGATAAATGACTTTAGGGTTAGGGAAATGGTATGGAAGTTTAGGATAAGGGAGTGAGGACTTGTGTTGGGAACTGGGAAGGAGATTTAGAGATAGAGATTAGGTTCTGATAGGGCTATATAGTTTTATAGCATCAGGTTTTGGGAGGTCAGTATAGAAATGTGAGATACGGCAAGAGGGAGTTCAAGTTTACAGCAAGCAGGTATGTTGCAAACTACTTGCAAGCAAGCACCTGTAGCACTCCCATTAACCATCTTTGTTATGTGTTCTTATCAACATCTGCCAGGGAATGTGCTATGAGTTCACAGGAAATGGCTTCATGAATCCTACACCAGTTCCTTGATGTGATGCTGCATGGAAGAGCCTATATATGCTTTCTGTAGATAGCAGAGGAGAGGAGAGGACAGAACCACCACTATGTAGGTATTCTATGACATAGAATGTCTCCCTAATACCCTAGGGGACCACTGATTGCACCAACATTACCATCAAGATGCATTCTACTCCAGATAGTGCCCAGTCTACAAACTGGAAGGACTTCCACTCCATCTACCATCAGATGGTATGCAATCAGAAGGTACTACACACAAGGTATCTCTGCATATTCAGATTCCATGACTCATGCATCTGGCACATGCACAACTTGTACTAATATTTCATGTGGAATGACTTCCCAAGTGGTCCTCTAGTTGTTAGATGCACATACCGGCAGCAACAGAGCCCTAGCTATGCCATTCCTATATACACAGGCAGCAGGCCTTTCATAAAGGTGTCCTCTTTTCTCTGCTTCATGTGATGCAGGATATGCCTTTGAAATGTAGCTGACAACCTCCATCTGAAGCAACAGACTTTGGTAGAGATGGTATGCAATTCTTTGCTGCTGCAGGCATGGAATATAGTTGACTGTGTGTTTGGACTATTGAAGGCTTGCTTCTGCTTCTTGGACATATCCAGTGGCACATGCCAGTATGCACTTAAGACTTGCAATAAGTTATTCATGGTCTCTCACATGTTACACAGTATGACAGCATGCAGTCCGATACAAACTGGGAAGTGAATAATCCTGCCTGAATGAGCTGTAGCAGCAGTGAAGGAGGATTTGGGCAAGAAGTCATTGGAAGAATAAAATGCTTGCTGTTGTACACCATGCAATGCAGAGGCTAGCATAAAACATTATGGTACTGTGAAAGCAGTGGCAAATGGTACACAACAATATGGCATGACAAGCGCGACGCATAATAAAACTGATGCATGCAATAACATACCTAGGTTGTGCATTACAGTGCTTTAATTGGCCATGCTATGCATCAGACACTATTTTACCAATACAACCCAGAGGCATGTGTAGGACAAAGCCATTATCATTTGCACAGGTGTGATGTGGTATGGTTATAGATGCTGGCAATGCTGCCATATATGCAAAGGTTATGAAATGTGGATATGGCAGTCAAGCATGTGGATCTCAGGCTGGAAGGATTCAAGAATCCCTTCCACAAATGAAAATAAATAAATAAATAATTTAATTTCTCAGTTCATAGTGGTGCTTTCATGTCTTGAATGTTGGCCTAGTGTACTGTTTGGCCTTGCAGTGTTGGGGCTGGCTATGTCTTGTGAGACGGATGGAGTAAAAATTTGGGAGCAAGTATGGCAACCCTGCTGTGGCCTGCTTCCATTTGGGGAGGCAAGAAATATACAGCATCAGTGACCCCAAGAATGGCCAAGGTTAGGCATCACACTCACTAAGCCAACAGGTGGTAAGGATAGAGTGAATGCAGGGGACCCAGAGCAGCTAGCAAAGTGGGGCATCTCTGTAGTGGAGTCAAATGAGTGTCAGCCATGACTATGAGGCCACCAGTGTCTGGTGTGGAGATAGCCATGATGAAGTGTGATATTAGTGGAGTCCCCAAAACAGTCTATGCCATGTGTTTAAGCTTGTGATGTTAACAGCCACAACATATGACTTTAGACAACCATGGTGGTCTTCTGCAAATGGCCTCATGGATATATTTAAGGCTGCCATCTTGGCCACCAATACTCTCAGGAGAAGGAGGAGGAATGTGAGCTCCACAATCCAACATGCAGTTTCATTCTGTATGCAGAACGTTATCCTGACGTTGCTGTGGTGGTTCATTCCCTCATGTTGGGCACTTAGCATTTTCACAGTCTCTGTCATGCTGTTCATAATGCCAGTATGTACCTGTATTACTGATCTGTACATCTGGTGATTGATGCCAAGTGTGACATCTTGGTCAAGGAATGACCTGGAGTCATGGCAGTGCATTGTTCACTTATGTATAGGTGGTGGGGTTACTATGGACAAGACATCCAGCACTGAATATGTAATGATGCAGGAGGTTCAACCTGTCATTTCATATACAGAGGATATGCACATGCCCTCCAATGTTAAAGTTGCTGACAGTATCTCTATGTCATTAGATCATGCCATGTGCATGGCTCAGTCATAATCAGTCACATGTAAGCCACTGACATGAGGCATGCGCTAACTTATTCTGCTAGACTCTTCACCACAGAAACCTGTCAAAACATAAATATAACATACCTGTAGCAGTAATGGAACATGGGTGTCATTCCCACCAGCTGGTGGCACACAGACTGGTACATAATTATGTGTCTAACATATGTATGAGCGCAAAACATACATTGTAATGCAGGTTGTCTCAGCTGCAGCTCCAATTTAGCTATAGAACTATACACATATGTATTCTGCAGAACAGTCACTTTACACATGTGAGTCAATGTAAATCAGTACTGGAACATGCCAGACTTTAATATTGCATTAGCCTTGGGAACTCAGGCAGTTTCACCAGCCCAACTTCCCCATCCAAGCTATCACTAGGTATGGGGAAGGGTTACAAGGATCTCTTCCAACTCTTTAAGATGCATCAGTATTTGTAAGCCACCATTTATGGTGGATATGTCACTAGCAATGCCCTGTTCCTTGATCTTGGCATGCAGTGACATATCCTTTGATGCACCTTTACTACTGCCCTGTTATGGCCATTAATAGCATGAATGTCCCAGAAACTCTTGCCTGCTTTATCTTCTTCTAGGATATCCATGTTGTGTTCGTTGTATCTGCAGTAACATCTCTGTCTCTAAAGTGGTGAACTTTTGAGTCATTGCCATTCTCTCAGTCATATGACAAGATATATATATATATATTTGTGAAATACACAAGTGGATTAGTTTGTATATATGCATGACTGTCCTTGTAAGAATCTATGGCTCATTACTGTCTCTCTGCCTATGTTAGTTAATAACTCACCTGTCTGTAATGTGGTCACACCAATCATACTCTGTGTCATACTGACTGCAGCAGTGGACAAGTGAACACTGCACCACTTCACAGGACACTGAGCTATGCACAGGAAACCTAATTTCCTCTGTAGTACATCTTGCAGTCTGTGTGCTTATGCTACAATGTGCTGCCACCATGGATGCCCTTTTACACTGCTCTCTGCCAGGGTAAGCCTACTACAACAAGACTGTAACCTGTCAAGTCATTGTGCTTTATGCCCAGTTATAATGATTGGTGGGATCCCACAGCAAGAATGTAACCTGTCTTGCCCTTGTTCTCTCTTCCTGTCAGGAAGAGCTCCCCTTACAGCAGAACAATGACCTGTCATTACTTTGAACTGCCCCCCCCCACACACACACACACAACTATTCAGTATCTGACCCTTTTGCATCAATTCCCCCATGTATGTATTCTGCAGTCCTGACATATGTTACCAGTTGTCTTATCTATTGTTAGTATGCCTATATACCAGGACAAACTGTTATCCACCAAATTCTTATTCCTATAGTTGCTCATCATAACATGGTTTCCAGCAGTTTGGCAAATGTGCTTTTTATCATGCTAAAACAGGCTTCATAGTATAGTGATTATGTTAATGAGATTTAGCTGAAACATTTCTGAATTGCTGCCATAATGTGCTGCATTATATCCCATGGCTAGTGCTACCATGCTAATTCGTGCCAATTCCTGGGCTGGGATCTTTTGTGAGTAGTATGCTCATGCATGCTTCAAATCCCATAGCACCACATGTCCACACTAATGAGGCTTTCCATTGTGGAATTCTTGCTGCCCTCCAATGGTGTTCATAACATGCATGTATGAACACTGAGCTATTATTTTTCTCCTTATTCTTTCCTGCAGAGGGGACATGACCTCCTCAGGTACTGGTTTAAGCATGGTTCTCTCCTGTTGAAGACAGGAGATTCCAATTTCTCCATATGCTGCATAGGGATTATAGGGAGTGTCTACACCAGGTGCCTGGGAAAAAAGTGATGATACTGGCATCATCTACTCTGGTGAGGAGTGCAGGCATGCATACAGTAACCTGTGGATGCCCTGCTCTCTTGACCTGCACTGCCAGTGGGAGACACAGTTTGAGCAGAGAGGGAGAGCCAGCATTCTGTAATAAGAACTGTATATAGTGTTTTGCAAAGTATTTTTTGAATATTGTTTCTTACTGTCCTTTTTTCATGTTGGCTATAGCGAGTTTTACTGACTACTGTATATTTTATATTTTACAGTGGCATAAGAAATTCCCATAAACTGTGATATATGTCTCAGGAGAAGTAATAGGGTCTTAATGTGTTTAAATAATTGTAGTATGTAGCTATCTATTATGAGAAATTGAGATCCAGTTTTCCATACGCATGTTCATTAATGTGTTGTATTTTATCTGTTTCTTTTTTTTTTTTTTGTTCCCCCTTTGTGCAAGTGTAGCTGTGGTATATGATGCAGTGCAGTGGTGGACAACTGTGTCTCTACTTGACAGTGTGCCTAATTCTTTGTCAGTAGCAGTCGCCAGGCTTGCCAATCTGCAGGTAAATTAATGTCTACCTGTGCAGAGTGAACTGGAGGCCCTTCTGTTGTGAAGGGAGGATCCTTTTCTGTGAGTGGCCTGTAGATTCCACCAGGTAACCTGGCACCAGGCATGAGAGCTGATTATCACTGTGGTGAGCTGGCAGCTGAAACCATAAAAATGCAGCCCTGGGGATGTTTTTTGAGTGGCTTATAAGATCCCACATTCCCATCCACTGGGCCAGTAGTGCCAGACCCTGCCCATGATGTTAGCTATGTAAATGATTGACATCTGTGCAGATTGTCCACTGAGTCAGTCAGACAGACCCTCAGTACCCCATTCTTTCCCTATCATGATGTTTTACTTCCTTGTTTGTTACTCCCCATAGTTTTTTGTAGGCCAGCCCTCTGTGTCATTATTTCATAGGTTCATAGGTGTCTGCTTCCCCAATGGCCCTGGAGTCTTCACAAACCTAGCTCATAGAAGTGCCCTGGCATCATGCCACCGTTAGTTCTCGGTGCCTCGATCAGGTAGAGCCACTGGAGTGATCTCCGGGATGAACTTTCTATTTCCCATCCACTCATCAAGATTTCTCTTGAAAAGGGCCAGTGAAATACTCTGCTTGACATGTATGGGAAGTCTATTCCAGAGCATGGACAGTCTCTGGGTTATGAACCTGTCCCTTCAGCATGTTCTGTCAATTGTGGTAATGAGGTTGAGGTCCCTGGAGTGTGTGGTGCGGAGGGATTGAGATTTCTTTAGGTGTAACATTTCTAACAGGGCTGAGTCAGACATGGCTTTGTAAGTCAAGCAGTGATTGCCTTTTAATAGATGATATGAGACAGAGAAAAGGTGGAGTTTTTTGAGTCTGTCCATGTAAGGCATGTGCTTAAGGCCTAGGATCCTCTTTGTGAGGTACTTTTGTGGCCTTTCCAGCTGTTACAGGTGTTTAGTGAGGTACATGCCAAATGGATTATACTCAATGATTGGTCTAATGAGGGAAGAGTAGAGAGAGTTGATGACCTCTTTCTTCCTGGATGCAAAATCCTTGGTAATGACATGTGCCACATAGAAGGACTTTCTGACCACAGTGACAATGTGGTGGTTGAAGGAGAGGTTGCAGTCAACCTAAGTCCCCAAATCTCTTATAACACCTTCAGTGTTCAGTGGGCTACCATCAATGTGGTAATTAGTGAGAATTGAGCTTTTCCCAAAGGGAATGGTGACACATTTTTTGGCATTACGCTTAAGGCCATGGTTTCGACATCAGTCGTTGGTCTCAGTGAGGCCTTTCTATAGGATGGCTACATCACTTGAGGACTTAATAATGGCTCCCAGCTTGCAATCGTCAGTGAACTTGGTCAGCCAGAGTCCCTCTGTGTTGGTCTAGACTTCTGAGAAGTAGATGCCAAATAGGAGAGGACCCAGGACCGATCCCTGTGGGACTCCACTAGTGACTGGTCAGAAATCTGACTTGGTGTCTGCTACTTTCACACTGTGAGTTCTATCTGTGAGCCAGTTTGCAACCCACCTAGTGATATAGGGGTTGATGCCTAGTTTGGTGAGTCTATCAATAATTCGTGAGTGGGGAATGGTATCAAAGGCCTCGGCCAGATCAGGGTAAGCTGTATGAACTACCTTGCCCTCATCCACATCTCTGGTGGCTGACTCAAAGAAGTCAACCAGATTGAGCAGGCATGATCTACCCTTCACAAAACCAAATTGGGTGGGATTCAGAGTTTTTATATCCTTGTTAAATAGGAACATGATGATGCACTCCATAGCCTTCCTTTGTTTGCCTATATCTGTCTACTATTCCTTCCCACATTATGCCCATTATTCCCATATCTGTTCCTGTCTGCATTTCTTGTTTGTATGTCTGTCCCAGACACTTTCTGTGTTCCTTTCTTCTTGCCTTCCAACTTGTGCCTTGCTATCATCCCTCTCTACCTTTTGTCTTCAAAATGGAAAATGGGCAACTGTCCCAAAAAATATGCTTTTCTCCTTCCCCACCTATTTTTTCTTCAAATTACACTGCATGTGTATGTATATATGTGTGTTTGTGTGTGTGTGTGTGTGTGTGTGTGTGTGTGTGTCTGTGTGTCTGTGTGATATGTGTGTGGTTCTCTGCGATGTGTCTGTGTGTGTGTGTGTGTGTGTGTGTGTGTGTGTGTGTGTGTGTGTGTGTGTGTGTGTGTGCATGAGTGTTGTGTGCATGCATATGTGTTTGTCTGCACGCATGAGCAAATGTGCAAATGTTAAACTATTTTCTCTTCCTCCATTTCAGTCTCTTCTATCTTTCCTTTTCCTATCCATGTATATCTTTTTATTTGCTTGTCAATACCATTTATCATCCTTAGCTTTTTTTTTTCTTTCATCTGGTCCAAAACATACCAAAACTACTTCTTTAACCTTGCCATTTCTTGTATTTCTACACAAGTACTGTGTGCATTTTGTAATGTAGATTTGATGTACTTTTAAGATTTTTATATTGTACACTATATGTATTCCTCAAATTGTCTTCTGTACTAGTACAACAGTGTATCTGTGGAACTTTTCTCCCTGGGCCTCCTCCGAAAACCGCCAGGTCAAGCCCAGCAAATGTAAATAATTAACAATAATAATAATAATAATAATAATAATAATAATAATAATAATAATAATAATAATTTCAGTGATGAATGGAGGTAATAGTTGCGTTAGCCCTCAGTGACCTTCTCAGTGACTCCATTTTTTAATATTGAGGTACTTCTTTGCATCTGTGAATAAGTATAGGATAGGGCTTACATATAATTATCCCTATCCTGTCAGTCATGTGGACACTTCAGGTGAGTGATCGTTGCTATTACCATGCTGCAAACATTCTGTAGTGCAAGGGGTGTGGTGATTATACTCTGATATTCAAAAAAAGACAATTCAGATAAGTGCTAGAGTGGCATGAAACCCAAACATAACAAATATCAAGCACACCTGCTTAAGTTGTCCATGTTAGTCTGAAACTCAAATGTATGTTACTATTCAGTGACTTCAGTGATTTGTCTGAAAACCATGGACTTTATGAGGAATCGACAAAACAAATGAGGCAGAAATCTGGACATTCTGTGAAAATTTGGACAGGTAGGAATCATGAAAGGTGACTGTAAATGTAAGGGACTTACACCACCTTACTGGCAGTGCTCATTAAGTGCTTTATGGCTTTGAAAGCCAGCAAAACATTCAGCACTTTTTTTCCCTTTTTTACTGTTACTAGTAATACATGGAGCAGATAAAGATCCATGCAGTACAGAGAATTATGAGCTGGTCTCTGATCATAACCTTAAATTATATGTTCCGCTCCTGAGGTGAATTTCATGGTATCCATCTCTCAAACACATAACAAATGGGTTATGATTGGAAACCCAGTCGTTATCCTCTATATTATGCAGCTTTTTCCCCAGCATGCTGGCACTATGTTGGAGCTAATACATAGCTATTTAACAGATCATTACAGCATTAAAATTCTTTCTGAATATCCCAGTGTGTTTTGTACAGTTACAAGTTTTCGCTTTCAAAACTGGCATTTGGCACAGAGGATTAAAAAGCTATTAATGAGTTGTTTTCTATGGTCCAATGGTTCACGGTTTGGTTCCCTCAGCCTACATGGCCTAAATGTGTGACTCTGAGCAAGTTACTTACAGCACTCCTAGGCTGAACCTGAAAAAAATCCATGGAGATCAGTACATTACTCTGATTAACTAAAATAAATAAATAAAATAAAAAAATAGTGCATAGAAATACATTTTAGATTACACCTAGCCAGGTATAGCTGTGACTGATGACATGGTAGTTTCCAAATTCTTGACTAAAGCTCATCCATGGTGTTGTTTGCATGAGGGTACTATGGCAACAATTTGGATACTAGGGGAAGAAGGTCATGACCTCAGTGATATGTTTACTCACATATACTTTCAGGAGTGATACAGCACACTATATGAACATACAGCATCAAATCTAAAAATGTTAACAATGACCTGTACAATCATTCATTATCAAAAAGTTCCCATGATGAGTTGTTGTTTAAAATTCTAGAACAAATAGATATTGACCCTATGGGAGGTGACTGGGAGAATGTATGTTATAACCACCTTTGTATATTTCTAAGTCAACTTTTAACTTTTTTTCCTGATTAAGTTATTTAACTTGTTCATTGATAGTTTTTAAATAACCAATTTTATTTTAGAAACTTATTTGTTTGCATCTTATTTATTTGAATCATCTTAATTCATAGTTTTTAAACTGAATACATTTCAGACCTTGTATTTATGATATTTATATGTACAAAAATTAATCATTGTATTTTAAAATTGCATTGCTTTCAAATGACTTTTATTTGTCTTTGATTATAAAAATATGTTGCTTGCTGTGCTTAGTTATTCTGATGAAGTCCTGACAATAGCAGGAAGGAAGCGTTAAATAATTAAAAACTTTCGGATTTTATCTTTGTTCCCTCCATTTTGTATTTTGAACTGTGCACATCATCTCAGGTAACTGTTTTTTGTTCTACTATGGTCCAACTTGGTGAACTTGATGTTTATTTGGTGGGTTGCAGTTTCTTTTGGCTTTGTGGCAATTTGTGCACTTATTATGGAGGGAAGTCAAGCCCTGGAACACAGCAACAGTGGCTGTTTTGATCAGGGTGATTTTAGTTCAAAGGAACTTCACCATACATTGGTGGATCTGTGCACTTTAAACATGGAGGTCCAACAGTTGAAAGGAAAACTTACTTGACTGGTTGACCTGCTATCTCAGTCATGCAGGTCTTTTCCATGTGGCCAAGTGATTAGCTCTTCATTTCGGGAAGAACTTGGTTTTCCTCATCTTATGAACAAATTGAATTGTTTTCCCTCTGAATCAACTCCTAGCACTTCAAAAGAAAGCAGTGGTGAAATGGCATCTAGGAGGTATGGTCTTTGGCAATAAGTGCTTTTGCAGCAAAATACTTCCACTTTTAAAGTTAGAAAAGGCTTTTTACCTCCACATAAAGTCAACACTTACTAGGCTTCCAAAACAGGTACTGTGAATCATACAACATTGCATTTAGGCAAATCTGGTTGCACTGAGAGTAAATATGATTTTACAAGCATTTAACACTTTAAAAAATGGTTGGATTTGTATACGAGAAAAAATGTGTTTAATAACTGTATTTATTTTTTTTTGCAAAAGTCCTAAGACTGTTCATATTTCTATGGAATCTTTAAAAGATGGAATACAATTATTGCAAAATAAGTTGTTGAGGTTACAAAGTTTAAAGATGGACAACTTGTATTTTGAAGAATGTATCAAAAAACAGTTAGTCCCACAGGGTCTACATATTTTTACATTTCCCACTGACTTGGACTTAGTTTATTTGATAAGGTTGTGTTTGAGCTTATGCAGCTTATTATTAAATACAATAAGTGTAAAACTGATCAATTATTACATGAGGCTGGCTATTTGAATAATTTCATTAGAAATTTATTATTTGATTATTATAGAAACACATATGAATTTTTTTTTTTGTAAAATTGATAGAAAATGTGAAGAAATCATTAAAAGATAAAATAAGAATTTACTCAGGGAACTGAAACAGTATGCCAACAGGGGTGCCTATCCTTTAAAAATTAAAATTAGCAAAGGCAGTAATGTTTTTACAAAAACTTCCCATGATACCATTAGTGACCATATAACTCAGAAGGATAGTTCACCAGGAGTGAATGAACACACACATATTGTCAATAATTTTAATACTGATTCAGGTGAATTTCCCCCTTTAAGGAGCCCTAATAGGCAGGTGGAAACTACAGATCCGAACCCAGATTTTTAGTTTTAAAGGGCAAGGGAAACCAGGAGGGAAGGCAAAGAGGAAAAACAAGGATTTAGACATTGTAGTATAAGACGATGGAGTGACACATACTTTAAACAGTTATGATAGTTATAACTACAGCAGTATCACCATTACCCCTGAACACTTTTTTATTTTTTAAAAAGGTCTGATAGTTGTGCCCTCTAGGACCTTCAATATTTGTGACACTCTTAATGAACTTAAACTTTTTATTTGGAAGCTGAATCTAGCCCTCCTATTTAATGAAATAGAAAGAACAAATGAGAAGGAATAGGAGATCTTACACAAAAAAGTATCCTCAATCATGCAATACACCCCACATTACATGTTTTTGAGTCTGCCTGCATGGCAGATTTCTATAAGTTATCTATGGTAAAGAACATTTACAAATCCTACAACATGACTAAAAGAAAAGGAGACCTTAGAGTGTTTAGCCAGCAATTCTAACATCAGGATTATGAAACTTTACAAATGTGGGGTACTGTTTTATTCAATGCTGTCAACTATTCCACTATTATGTTTCATATTCTTCACAACAATACTACTTACACTCTAGTTATAAAAAATGAAATAAATATTGCATATCACAGGACTGATTTATTTTTAGAAGATTTATTGATAGATAAAAGTACATCTCCCAAAATGTACAATTTCTTGAAAGTAGAAATACCTAAAGTACCCTCGATATTTGGGATCCCACAGATCCACAAGAACATTACCAACTCACCTTTTAGATCAATCATTGCTGTTAGCTGGTCTAACCCTCACCCCATAGCTATATTTATTGATAAGTCCCTAAAATTCATTACATATTTAAAAACACATGTATTACATGATTCATGGGATTTTTTGGGAAGACTTAACTTAGTCACAGTAAACATTACTTTTCTTATGTATGATATTCTAGATCTCTTTATTTCAATCCCACTAAAAGGGGGCTTACATTTGTTTTACACTAGTATTTATAGCTTCCACCAACCTAAGGGTTATTCCACTGACTTATTGCTAGATTTAACCAAAGTCGTTTTAGAAAATAATTTCATATTCTAAGAGGAAGAAGTGTTCAGACAGACTGGGGGGGGGTGCAATGGGTACAGCATGTACCCTGATTTTTGCCAACTTTCTCCTGTTAGGTTAGAAGAAAAAATGAGTACATAATATTAAATTTAGTTCCTATATGAAGGTGTACCTGAGATTCCTGGATGATATATTTATTCTCTGAAAATCGACTTTTAGTAACTCATACTTACCCTTTCACAAGTGCTCACCCATTTAGTCAGAAAAAGAGTCTTGTGAAGAGGTGGTGTATTTGAGCTGCAAGAATGACATCTACATATGATGGCTTATTACAGGAAATGTTCTTAATTTCCAACTTATTTACTGACAGAGGGTACTCCAGGAATTTAGTAACTAAAAATGCCCCAGACGTTTTTAGTGGATGGGGCACAAAATACAAACTACTACTTGGTACTGTGTTTGTGGACCCCCAAAATAAACTCAACTTCAAAAAATGAAGAGTCAGCCTTTGAGAGGTCTATGGTAGGGGAATTTAACTACCTTGCCCCCAGAATTAAAGAAATTGTTACTACAAATTGAAACATGTTAAGGTACAACATGGATATTGTAAGTGTTTAGGGAATGGCTCCAAAATGTGTATCCAACACAGGTAGAAACCTATAGAACATATATGAAATTAACATTTTTCCACAAAAAGAAAGAAACTTTAGGGAGTAGAAAATTTTACAATTGTGAGCAGTGTAGATGCAGCTTGGCTAGGGATAACATTGTATTAGAAAATAAAAGTCAGTCTAAAATTATATTTAGAAAAGGCAACTGTGCTACCAAAGGAATTGTTTATTTACCTATTTGTAAAAAATGTTCTTGCTTTTATGTTGATAAGACTGAGAGAGTCTCAAAAAAAGAATATATGAACATACTGACAGCATCAAATCTAAAAATGTTAACAATGCCCTGCACAAGCATCCATTGTCAAAAAGTTCCCATGATGAGTTTTTTTCGGTATTCTGGAACAAGTAGATATTGTCCTTAGGGGAGGTGACTCAGAGAATGTACTACTATATTGAGAACTGTTGTAGTAGTTTAAATCAAATGCATTTAAATGATTCTGTTCCCATTAAGCTTATGCTTATATATAGACCAGCCAAATTATGATAGATTTCTCTTGTTGGTACTGTTATACCCACCTTTGTATATTCCCAAGTCAACTTTTAACTTTTATCCTGATTAAGTTACTTAACTTGTTCATTGATAGTTTTTTTATTACTGATTTTATTTTAGAAACTTATTTGCTTGTATCTTGTTTATTTGAAACATCTTAATTCATAGTTTTTATATTGAATACATTTCATACCTTGTATTTATGGCATTTATATGTACAAAAAATGAATTACTGTCTTTTTAAACTTTTATTGCTTTCAATTGACTTTAATTTGTCCATGATTATGAAAATCTATTGCTTGCTATGTGTCTGATGAAGTCCTGACAATAACAGGACGAAAGGATTCAATAATTAAAAACTTTTGGATTTTATCTTTCCTGGCTCCCTCTATTTTGTATTTTGAACTGTGCACATTGACTTGTGTTCAGTTTGGTTTTATTGGGTGATCTTGCTGCTCATTTAGTGGTAAACTTCTGGATATGTTTTACAACCCAAAAACACATACATTTACATGACAAATTCAAATGTTTTGAAGTTTGGCACGGCATTTTGCTCTAATGTAAAGTTTTTAAGCTGTTGTGGCATAGTAAACCTGATCTGCGTTTTGGAATCAGGAGTAGGGCTATAGGACTGATCATTAGCCCATGAGTTTTGAGGAGTCCAAAAATAATTTTATAAGACTCAGACATGAAATTATTGCTTGCCACACCAATATCTGCAGAAGTCTTGACAAGGTACACCATAAAATTTGTCATTCATAGTCCATGCAATCTGCCAACAGCAGTTAATGTTTGCAGGTTGGCATTACTTTGCAGTCCTTCTAACTATAACATTCAGAAAAATAAATGCCCCCTCTCATGCCAACCTAAATGTACCAAGTGCCATCAAAATCTCTTACAGATAACTTAATGGCTGTCATGACTTTTGCCTTCCAGTGACCATTATTGTGGAATATTACTGTACCTACCTCATTATGTCAGCTGGTAGAGACCAATAGCTATCTTGCATTACATCAGATTTAGGTGGCAGAATCCCATACCTTAGCCATAACATCACTGACTAGTCTCTTTGCCTCCTACTCTCATCTTGATTCAGTGATTCATATAATCCACTTAACTTGCCAGTCATCCAATTTACATCTTATATCTTCATCTATTCTGAGAATGGTCAGTGTACCCTGCACAGCACTTAACTCAATTACAGCTTCTCATATCCCAAACTTGCTGTCATCATGACTGTAATAATTGTCTCCTAGTCCCCTAGCTGGGATTTTTGTTGTGAATGTTAGTGACGTTTTCAGCTATCATAGTCCAAATAACACATTATATGATCTAAGGAATCTATGTATGCAGTTTTGGACAACAAAATTATACCCATAGTTATAATTAGATGTATAATGGTTCTGATTAAGGACATCACCTCTGTGACATATTGCAAGGTGACAGATTCTCCTTACTTTACTTGATAGGTCTGTCTAGAGCCCAACACAACCACCAGTTGCATTGTTATAGACATTTGGTTTTCCTGAACTCTGGCCAGAATTATTTATGACTTACTGTTAATAGTATGTTTAATCTTTATTTGTTTATGTATTGAATAATAAAGCAATGTTTATCGAAGGTGGAGGATAGTAATGTTTAGTCTCAATGAAAATGCTAAAAGCATACAATGCGATAATGATAACTTCCATTTAAATGTTATATAACTGAATATTTTAATGTTACCTATGTATTACATGGTGAAGGCATAGTATTGCTATTGCAGTGATTCAGGCTTACAAATAACTTCTTACACTAGAGGGTGCTTGACAACATAAAAATAAATATAAATGAAAGAGGGTTATTCACTCTCAAGATATATTTTAAATATTCCCATCATATTAGTTTTAAAATGGGAATTTAATTCTTCTCTAAGGTAAAATCTGCAGGGGGCTAGATTCACTGTATAGGGGCACAGAGGCATTGTCAGCTGCATGGAAGGGTTTATGGTTGATCCCGAAAAAAATGTGCTCTGTAGCTTTTTAGGTTAACAACAGTTCAGTTGCTAATAATACTTAGTGTATTGCACCTGGACAAGGTTGTCTATGTCCAGCACAATTATAGCATTCTCGCCATGAAAGTATAGGAGGTAGTGAATTATATTTTTATTAATGAATTTGAATAAGTACAGATACGTCAACTTGAATACAAACAGCTAAAAATCTTATTATTACCTGATAATGTTTTAATTAAAGTATTCACATTTTCTTTTAAAGTAGTTATTTGTTGGCAACATTTTGGAAATGAAAGGTCATTATATATTTTTATATAATATCTTGTTGGCATTA
>NC_056726.1:78310107-78327607 GCF_019279795.1 Protopterus annectens | reverse complement strand
AAAAAATAAAAAAATAGTAAGTTAGAAATATTTAAATATTAAAACAAAAAGTAAAATCAATTCTACTTTCATTTATTAAATTTAATTTAGGTAGTCCAGTCCAGATACTGGTAGATTTTATAGATTTAGATTTAAGAGCTGGGGAAATTTTGGGCCTGTGTCCCACTTTTATTTTAATTTTCAGATTCCAGATTTGCTTTAAGGTTGGGTGGGTATGGGTCCAATACCAAAGTTGTATTTTGTTTTAAAAGACTGACTTTTTGGCATAATTAAAAAAAAAACCTTTTTTTAATATCTCTGCTCCAATATAATATATACTGCCCCAACAAATAACTTTACTAAATTATTATTATGCTTCTTACTTTTTTTGATTGTATATGATTATTATTCTCTGTTAGGACATAATAAGCATAGAGTGCTAATGTGACTTTGATTTCTGCAGCAGCAGTCTGTGGTTTATAACTTTTTCTTGTTTCTAGGTGTGTAATCAATTAATCAATTTAACAGTTTTTTTTCCAAAAAAATAAAAATAAATAAATAATCCCAAACTACAGTTATTGACAAAGTCAAGGAATTTGTTTTTTTTTTTTCAAAAGGTCAGCATTATAGCTCAGTAAAAACTGTCAGTTCTCTGTCTGCACAAACAAAATAAAAATGTCGAAATGGCTGTCAAATGGCTTTATTTATTTTTATTTATTTATTTTTTTTTATTTACATTTTTTTTTGGGAAGTCCAAAGTCCATTTTCAAATTATGGATGTAGTACTCATACAATATGGCAGAGATTACAACTCGTAACAGTGAGAATAATTATGTACAGAATAAACTTAAAAACACATTTTTTTTTTTTTATAATTACAGCAAGGCAAAAATCAATGAGTTAAGTTTTTAGGAGAAAGCTGTACAGCTGAAGCTCTGAAACAATCAAGGGTAAAATCAAGACCCGGTTAATGAATATGGAGAAGAGTGGTTTGCTAATGCAGTCTCAGTATGAATTTCTCCTTATTGATCATCCTAGGATTCCTGAATTCAAGGGATTACCAAAATTGCATAAGGATGGCTCCAACCCTCCCCTGCAACCTATAATGTCGGGGAGGGGTTGGGCCACGGAAAATGTGTCTATTTGGGTTGAATGTGCTTTAAGACCGGTGGTTGGGTTATATCCCAGGATTTTAAGAGATACTGCACATTTTTTAACTGGTTTATCTTCTTATATGGAAGGTTTTAATTGTTTAGATTATATGTTTGTCACTTTGGATATGAGAAATATGTTTACCTTCATTGACAATGGTTATGGGTTGAACGCTGTAGAACATGTTTTGGCCAATAAGACACAGTTGGATGATGTCAGTAATGAAATAATTTGTAGATTGTTGGCTTTAATACTTGAGCACAACATTTTCACATGCCAGGGGACTCATTACAGACAGGCACAGGGTGTTGCCATGGGTACACCCTGTGTCACTTCTTATGCTAACCTGGTATTAGCATTTTGGGAGGATGAGGTGCTATTTCAGCAAATACATCCCTGGTTTGACAAAGTGGGACATTATGTTCATTTCTTTGATGATGTTTTCTTTTTATGGAGGAGTACTAATGAGGAGTTGACTTCTTTTGTTAGTTACCTTGAGGGCACCACTGAGTTTTTCAGATTTATTGTTAGTGCCTCAACCTCTGAAATTGATTACTTGGATGTATATTTAGTGAAAGATGCATTGGGTAGGATTGAAACCATGCTGTATAAAAAGGATTGTTGGAAGAACAGTTTGCTTTCCTTTGGCAGTATGCATCCGAGACATACATTTGCGAATATAGTTAAGGGACAGGCACATAGGATTTCCCGGCTCTGTACCAATGAGTAAAGGTTGAATATAGAGACAGTTCTCCTTATGAGGAACATTATTGACAGAGGATATAACAAACAATTGATAGACAGGTCTATGAGAGAAACTAAGGTTAAACGTGAAGGAGCCACTAAACCCTGGTACCATAGGAGTACTATTGGAGAGGTTAACACCAGTCATAATAGATTTGGTCCTCCACAAGGACAGTTACTGCTTACATACAGCAGTGACATAGGGGGATCTGTGACATCATTAGACATAACTGCAAAGTGCTACAATCAGATCAAAGGATAGCAGGGATAGTTGGGGATGGACCCAGGTTTATTTTTAGACAAAATAGGAATTTGAAAGACATGCTTTGTAAGGAACCCTTGACATGTCCACCCACTACTATGAGAACAGGATGAATAGGGACTTATCCCACATTTGCACAGATAATTCTTTTGTACATCCTAGGACAAGGTGGATTTATTCACTGAGGGGCTATGCTAACTGGAGAACTAGGAATGTAGTTTATTTAGCTATGTGCCAACTATGTGATTTATATTATGTTGGTAAGACCAACTGCATGCTGAAGGAAAGAATCTTTGGGCATTTATTTGATATAAGGCATCATGATATATGCAATGCCTTAGCACAGCACATTGTAGAATGTTCTGATCATTTTTTCAAGTTTATGGTGCTACAAGTGATGCATAATAACATAAGTGGTGGTGATTTAACTAATGAAACTGAGTGCAATGAAACCAAATGGATAATTAGATTAGGGATGGACAAGAGCCCTGGTATGAATGTAACTGTGCCTTCAAAACCTGTTTTGAGGAAAAGGAGGGTAAACTATTGAATGTGATTGGACAGTGTCATGTTTAAATGTTGTTTTTTAACTGCTGTGAATTGTCTGAAGAAGGGCATGTTTGCCTGAAAGTGCTTATTTTAATAAATACTTGGTTCAACTGATTTTATTGGGTGCCTCTGCTGTGTTGTCTTTAGCCATATATACATTTTTTTGGATTTCCTTAGGATTTTGGCATAGAGACTTTGGTGCTAGATTTTTTAGTTACTGGATTCAACCCTTACAACCTACAATGTGGTCCTAACATGAGCAATGATTGTGTAATATGGAATCCTATGTTAGGAGAGCAAATATGGGGAATACATACCTTCACAAACACTGGTAGCATATATGTGCATACACTCCAGATAAAATATAGTGGAAGCAGCTGTTGAGGTGGTGACAGCATGCATTTTTCATGAGTATGGACCTTCCAGCAAGTACAGGTCCCCAATGTCACACCAAGAAATGGTCTGCTGTCCAAGACGTTTGGCCATCAAATGTGCCCACTTACCTGCAACACAGGCAGTTGTGGCTTGCACACATCTTACATGACCCCATACCCAGTAGGTAGCACCCAGGAGTTGGACATGTAGCCATACCTCACCATTGCATATACCACGACAAACAATGCAGACAGTCATGTATGTGGTGAGGATGTATGGGACAGGTTTAATGTACAAAATAAACAGATGGACATCCAAGACAGATGATGTCACATGTAGCAAACTGGTCATGCAGGCTGCCTAGTAACATGCCACAACACTGAGGGAGTTGCAGAAATGTCTAGCAAGTACTAGCTGTGCAGTACCTATGTCAGCAATTACCTGGACTCTGCATACTTGTGGCCCAATGGTTAGGGTAATCAGATGGGACAGTTGTACCACAGGAAACATCAACCAAGCCTCTCTACAGGTAGTATATGCATAACAAAAAAGGTCACCAAAAGGCAATGTGTACTGGTGTACCAACACCACATTGGAAACCTACAGACAATATCAAGTAAGATACATGTGCTGCACAGCCAACAACTCACCCCACCTCAGGCCCACCATCCCCATCTGTGCCTTGCAGGTGCCAGTGTACACCTGTATGTTTCCCGTTCATTAGCTGGGTCTAGGCTGGTACACATGGTGTTCAGTGTTTGGGACACTGTAAAATAACACACATGTGTAGGCCATAGTTGTCAAGCATCTGCAAAAAGGCTGAGGGAGGGAGGGGGTGTCATCATCACACAACAGTGCACTGAAGCAGAGATCCAAAGGATGCTATGAATGGCTGTACCTGCACAAGGTCAGGGTCAGGAATTGTGGCAGACATAACCCTGACTCCACAGCAATAGTGATGGCAGTGTGTGACCTCCAAGGGATGTGCACATGAGTTGACCTTGCAATCATGCAGAATTGGGGGACATTTGTAGGGCAGACTGACCAAATACTGGCAAATGCAGATGGCCCATGCTAGTATACCCCTGCCAGGAATAGTGACTGCTGTAGTACACATAACAGTAGGTGCAACAAACCATCATGATAAGGTCATGCACACATATGGACCCACGAAGTGTATGCATCTCAATCAGCATCAGCACAACTAACACATTTGTTTGACACTGCATTTGATTGTACAAGTCATATGTCACATATCAGGTTCATGTAATGTCAACAGATGCAGTAATGTGGTCCCATGGCATATCAAGGAAGAGTGTGTCATATAAATAAGGGTGTGTACACTCCCCATAGCCACAGTAAGGTTTGAAGGTTGTCAGTGTAATTGTATCGTATGGGCCATATATGCACTGCTGATAATGAGATCTGTAAATCAGACATCAAACATTCACAAATGACATCTGTCCACATATCATCCCAGCTATGTGTTAAACAAACACATAAGGGCTGTGAGTAGCAGAGCAGACATAATCGACACAGTAATACACATTCAGCAATGGTGTGTACACCTGTGAGGTATGGTGCACAGTACATGCCAGGGTGCCAAACAGGTGTGCAGCAATACTGTGTACATGGGTGCAGTATGTTCCAGGGGAAGGGGCATCATGTACTAACACAACCCATGCATCACAGAGATGTATAATTTTGCTAACAGGGATTGACTATAGCTGCACTGCATGCTGTTGAGTGCCATATGTTAAGCATGTTGACAGATGGGTAATGGGAGGTCTGTGTGCAATGTCACCTGTAAGTATGTGTGTGTGTGTGTGTGTGGGGGGGGGGGTTATTTTGTCTGTAAGTGCAATCTGGTTGAGTGTAGGGGGGTTGATGTATGTAGGATGTTTGTGTTTATGTGTGTGTGTGTGTGTGTCCATGTATGCACGTGTGATTGTGAGGTTGTTCATGCCTATCGACATCCCTTTGAAATCGTGCAGTACATGGACATGGACATGGACAGACACATGAGAAACCAGGAATACTTGCCTGACATGTAATCTCAGGACAGCTGATAGTATAATAATGCCTGTAGCATGGAACATGCATTGGGAGGGAAACTAGACACCAAGGACACTGTTATAATTGCAATCAGCAGAAAGGTAAAAAAATACCCACGTATGCAGCACTACAGATGCATTGGAGAATTACTAGACAACTGAAAATCACAAGATACACGCAAGTGCAATGTGCATGGGCTATACCAACTGAATACTGTACACAAGAATTGTCCAGCACCTAGGAGGTTGGAAGAATATAAAATCCTTTATTGTGGCAACTTCAAAAATAAGTGCAAACTGGTTTCGGCAATAGTAATGCCTTCTTCAGAGCTGTAACACACAAAAAACATGATTCATTTAAATAATAAAATACATAATGAAAGTCATCTTCCTATTGGTTCATACCAAAATTAGCTAAGCTCATTAAGGCCGGGCTTAAGCAAAGCACCTAGCCGAACAATCCAACTTGATTCTTTTTATTCAAAATGGTAGGCCATCCTGCTTTACACATCTTATTGCCCTGGACTTTGTCTATAACAATAAAGTTGAATCTAGCAGTGGTATGGGTCATAGTATGTTTAAATAGTGAATTAGACATTCTTTTATTTCTACTGTCACTGAGGTGTTCAGTTATACGAAACTTCAGTGGCTGAGAGGTTTGTCCCACATAAAAGGCGGAACAAAAGCAGGTTGCTAAATATATTACCCAGTCACTGTTGCAATTTCCAAAATAGCGGATCTGATATATCTTAGAAGTGTTGCTGCTGGTAAATTCTTTAGTCCTTGAAACATATGCACATGCAGAACAGTGACCACACGGAATACTACCCAGCAACATGTCACCAAATAAAGTGAGCTGCTGTGCACTGGAGGGGGATGAATGTTTATAATGGGTAAAGTGAGAATTCAGTGTGGAACCTCTATGAATGGAGAATAAACATTGAGGTGATAATAATTCAGAAAATCTTTCATTGGCCAATATCATGTTACAATAGTTGTCAATGATTTGTCTAAATGTATTAATATTACGTCCAAAAAAGGTGACAAGGCGTATGGGTTGAGATGAATGTCTGCCCAAATTGTTAGGGGTATGTTGATACTGCAAAGATCATCTCTAGACTGTTCTGAAGCAAATGAACAAGCCTTATTTATGTTGTGAGCATAATAGCCCCTACTGAGAAACCTATTTACTAGATCCTGTTGCTTGTGATGAAAATGCATGCTCAGTGAAGCAAATGTATATAATCCACAAAAACTGGGACTTAGGGATGTTGTGGATGATGTGTCGAGGATGATGACTTGTTGCATGAAGCAGGGTATTGAATTGGGGAAATTTATGGAACACTTCTGTTCTAAGCAAATGATCACTCTCACAAATGATGCTCACATCCATAAAAGTAATTTGATTGTAATCCCAATTCAATGTAAAGTGAATGCCCCAGTTTTCATTTAAATATTCTACAAACTCTTGTACACAAGTAACATTTCCTCTCCACACAATCCAGCAATCATCCAAGTACCACCGCCAAATATTAATTCTTCCAAAAATATATTGTGGTTGGCGTCATAAATGAGTTGTTCTTCGATGTACCCCGTGAACAAATCAGCATAAATGGGGGCAAAAAAAGCCCACATAACAGTCCCTCTAACTTGCCAGTAACATTTACCATGGAAATAGAAAACAGTCTTTGTTAAAACATGTTCCGTTAAACAAATTAGTAGAGTGTTAAACCCAGGAGTGTATATATCTGCTTTTTCCAACCAAAAATAAATGGCTTCTAGACCAGCCCAATGGGGGATGTTGGTATATAAGGCGGTGATGTCCAATGTACACATTAGCCAACTAGGATCCAACTAACTATTAGTGATGATCTGAAGGAACTGTGTGGTATCTTTAATTCTTGCTCTAACCATGGATAATAATGGTTGTAAATATTCAGTCAAAAAGGCCATAAGGGCTCTGGCAAAGACCCCCTGCCCGATACAATTGGTCTCCTTGGTGGTTAGGTTTGATGTTTATGTATTTTGGGCAGTAGGTATAAGTATTGGGATTGTGGGTCAGGTACAGTAAGTTGAAATCCTACTTTTTGACTAATGATACCTTCCTCCTGGGCCAGTTTCAAAAAATTGATCAATCTCTTTTTTAAATTTGAATGTTGGATCCAGTGGCATGTGCATGTAGAATTGGCCATTAGTTGTTTTTCAGCCTCAGGTAAATACATGGACCAATCAATGACGATAACACCCCCCCCCTTTATCTGCTGGTAAAATTACCAAGTCATGGCTATTACTTAGTTTAGTCAGAGCTTGTTGTTCCTGTTTTGTAAGATTGTTTTTGATGTTTTGGTGTTATTGTATATATTTTGTTAAAATGTAGATCTCTGAGGACACATTCTTTGAATATTGAGACACATTTGTACATGGGTGGCATGAAATTGGATTTATGAAAGTGAAAACCAGTAGATTTTTGAGCCTGGTCAGTACCTGAAAAAAAAATAGTTTAAGATTCAATATTCTACAAAATTCATTAACATCATTCACAAATGCATATTCACTGACAAAAAAAAAAAAAACGGGACAAAATTAAGACCTTTATTAAGTAGGTTTATTTCAATTCCATGGCAGACATAGGTTGGCCATTAGATTTGGTTTATGAACAGTGACTGGGACTAATTCTGCATTAGCAGTGTGAACTCTATTTCCTCACTTGTGAGACTATTTGTGGTTTAAATCTCCAAGCATCCTCATGTTGGTTTTTAGAAACTACATACAGGTACTGTACTTTGTGATTTTGGGCTCTTACGCGTACAACATTTAAGCCCGAAAAAATCGGTGCTAAAGATGGACCTGGTTATTGGATGGGTTTCCTGAGCTCTGGTGATGGACCCTAACATCAGTGCGATTATTGTATGAACACATATGAACTTTTTGAACCCCATGGGACTTGGACTTTTATCATTATTTTTTTGACATACTTGATTCATTTGTAATGTTATAATCAGGCTTTTGTTTGCAATTACTTGGTCTTAACTGTTGTTATTTTTCGTATGTATATTGTAGCCATTCACATAAGTTTGAGTTGCACAACAACTAATTGGGATTTTATTTTTTGACATTGCCAATTGAGAAATATTGAATTCATGCTTGAACATCTTTTATTGCATTACTGTTGCTTAGGTGGCTTCTTAATTATCATCAAACCAACAGATTGTCTGGGCGGTGGCATGGTGATTGCCTGCGGTCCCTTCAGGGGGTGACGAATGTCAACTAAGGGAATGCCAATTAGTCCTAACATTTGGAGTGAGCTGTTGTGTTTTTTTTCATTATGAAGGGCAGATACAAAGGTCAGCCATCATTATCTCTAATTAAGAGTGTCAGAATCTGACTTACAACAGCTACATATATCTTGTGTGTGTGTTATGGGCATCTTTTTACTATTAATGGTAGAGACAAAGGTTGGCCATTATATTTTCCAACTCAGAGTGTCAGCTTGTGACCATTAATAGCTATAATTTTGTCATTTGTGGCAAGGGACATTCAGCCAACTAGAAGCTTATCCTCTACAAGGATTTTCTTTTGTAGTTTTGGTGATTGATCCCTATATCAGTGATGCTTTCGAACACATATACATACTGAGGTAACAGAGTTTAGTATTGGTACTTATTTTCTATAGATTTGGGGATAGCTGACATTCAGCTGTCTTGATACTGTCAACCTTTTATTTATGTGAACTGGGCTATAAGTTTCATTTTTGTGATATGACCTTTTATTTTTCCAGCATTTTTTGTCTAATTTTGGTCCTATTTAAAGGACACAGCTAACAATTATATTTGAATTGTTTACTGTTGGTTATAAAACATTTTGATTGTATTAATACTTAGTTTGTGACATACAAGTGATTAACAAGATGGATCTTTCGAAATTATTGGAGGGTCTTTCTGCAGTTAGGGATGATATGATAGCTTTTGCGTTGAAAAAACAGGTTCAGACAGTTCCACTATGGGTTTCACAGTCCCTCACAGCATTTGTGGCATACTCTTTCAGAAACTTACCAAAAATATGAGGACATTAAGGTCCAATATTTGGCATATGAAACTTTTCAAGGCTTATAAATCTAAAGACATTATCCTACGTGGACTAAGGGTTTGGATTCAACCTTTAGTGAGCCAGGTGGATGACAAGTTATCACAAGATTGGGTTGAGGCCCAGCACAAGGCATCTATGGCTTTCGTAGATGCTCTTATTTCATATTATGAGAGAACTACTGATCAATGTATTGGGGAAGTCAGACATAATTGTGATGAGGTAAAATGTTAGGAAGGGGAATCTTTTTTCACCAAACATCTCAATTCACTGGCTAAAGATCTATCTTCTTTAGAACAGCAATTAAAAAAGAAGAAGACGGAGAAGTTTAATCATGACATTTCAGATTATGATAGAGGGAAACCCTTTGGTGTACAAAAGAATGTCAGATTCCAGGACCAAGGTTTTAATAAACAGGTTAGTAAAAGGAAAAGACCCAGGTCAATATTGAGGAATAAGGGGAATGGTCATGGTGGTACCTCAGGAGATGAATCTTCGTCTGCCACTGATGTAGAATTGACTCCCACCCAGGAGTTACCCATTGCTAAGAAAAGGCCCAGTACTGACCCTTTAGGGGGAAGAGGCACAGAGGGGTAGAAAACATCGAGCAAGTAGGCAGTATTCAACAACTTTTGGACATGATTCTATCCCACTAAATGTTAACAATAATGTGCACAATATTTCTACTCAGGCTTTGTCTGATATTGAAATAAACCTACTTAATAAGGGTCTTAATTTTGTCCTGGGTTTTTTTGTCAATGAAGATGCATTTGTGAATGACGTTAATGAATTTTGTAGAATATTGAATCTTAAACTATTTTTTTCACATACGGACCAGGCTCAAAGTTCTACTGGCTTTCATTTTCGTAAATCCAATTTTTTACCATCCATGGATAAACATGTTTCAATATTCAAAGAATGTGTTCTCAAAGATCTACATTTTAACAAAAATGTACACAATAACATCAAACACAATCTTACAAAACAGGAACAACAGGCCCTGACCAAACTTAGTAATAACCATGACTTGGTAATTTTACCAGCAGATAAAGGGTGGGGGTTGTCATCATGGATTGGTCCATGTATTTACCTGAAGCTGAAAAACAACTATCTAATGGCCAATTCTACATGCTCATGCCACTGGATCCAACATTCAAATTTAAAAAAGAGATTGATCAATTTTTGAAACTGGCCCAGGAGGAAGGTATCATTAGTCAAAAAGTAGGATTTCAACTTACTGTACCTGACCTACAATCCCAGTACTTATACTTACTTCCCAAAATGCATAAACATCCAACCCAATCACCAGGGAGACCATTTGTATCATGCAGGGGGTCTTTGACAGAGCCTTTATCAGCCTTTTTGACTGAATATTTGCAACCATTATTATCCATGGTTAGAGCAAGAATTAAAGATACCACACAGTTTATTCAGATCATCACTAATACTCAGTTGGATCTTAGTTGGCTGATGTGTACATTGGATGTCATCACCTTAAATACCAACATCCCCCATTGGGCTGTTCTAGAAGCCATACGTGTTTGGTTGGAAAAAGCAGATATATACACTCCTGGGTTTAACACTCTACTAATTTCTTTAACAGAACATGTTTTAACAAAGAATGTTTTCTATTTCCATGGTAAATGTTACTGGCATGTTAGAGGGACTGCTATGGAGGCTTCTTTTGCCCCCATTTATGCTAATTTGTTCATGGGGTACATTGAGGAATAACTTATTTATGATGCCAACCACAATATCTTTTTGAAAGAATTGGATATTTGGTGGCGGTACTTGGATGATTGTTGGATGGTGTGGAGAGGAGATGATGCTTATGTACAAGGGATTGTAGAATATTTAAATGAAACTAAGTGGAGTATTCACTTTACATTGTATTGGGATTACAATCAAATTACTTTTTTGGAAGTGAGCACCATTCTTGAGAGTGATCATTCGCTTAGAACAGAAGTGTTCTGTAAATTTCCCCAATTCAATACCCTGCTTCATGCAACAAGTCATCATCATTGACACATCATCCACAATATCCCGAATTCCTTGTTTTTGTGGATTAAAGGCATTTGCTCCACTGAGCATGCATTTTCATCACAGCAACAGGATCTAGTCAATAGGTTTCTCAGTAAGGGCTATCATGCTTACAACATAAATAAGGCTTGTTCATTTGCCTCAGAACAGTCTAGAGATAATCTTTTGCAGTATCAACAAACCCCTAACAATTTGAACAGACATTCATCTCAACCCATACGCTTTGTCACCTCTTTTGGATGTAATATTAATACATTTAGACAAATCATTGACAACCACTGGGACGTATTATTGGCCAATGAAAGATTATCTAAATTATTATCACCTCAATGTTTATTCTCTTATCGTAGAGGTCTCACACTCAATTCTCACTTTACCCATTATAAACATTCAACTCCCTCCAATACACAGCAGCTCACTTTATTTGGTGACAAGTTGGTGGGTAGTATTCTGTGTGGTCACTGTTCTGCATGTGCATATGTTTCAAAGACTAAAGAATTTACCAGCAGCAACACATCTAATATATATCAGATGCGCTCTTTTGGAAATTGCAACAGTGACTAGGTAATATATTTAGCAACCTTCTTTTGTTCTGCCTTTTATGTGAGACAAACCTCTCGGCCACTGAGATTTCATATAACTGAACACCTCAGTGACATTAGAAATAAAAGAATGTCTAATTCACTATTTAAGCATACTATGACCCATACCACTGCTTGATTCAACTTTATTATTATAGACAAAGTCCAGGGCAATAAGATGTGTAAAGCAGGATGGCATACCATTTTGAATAAAAAGAATAAAGTTGGATTGTTAGGCTAGGTGCTTTGTTTAAGCCTGGCCTTAATGAGCTTACCTAATTTTGGTATGAACCAATAGGAAGATGACTCTCATTATGTGTTTTATTATTTAAATGAATAATGTTTTTTTTGTGTGTTACAGCACTGAAGAAGGCATTACTATTGCCAAAACTGGTTTGTACTTATTTTTGGAGTTGCCACAATAAAGGATTTTATATTCTTCTAACCTGCTAGGTGCTGGACAGTTCTTGTGTACAGAATTACTAGACAGCACCAAAGAATGTTTCCAAATATTACTGTAGTCCACATAAAAAGTTAATAGAGCAACAGATCTTGCAGCTGCTGAACAGTAGTTACGTATGGCACTCCAGTGCATGACATTATTCAGTGACTATAGTAGCCCCTAACATATGGAGGCCATGCTCAAGATGTCTGGACAAACCCATGGTGAACACTGGATGACAGCAGTGAGTCTTTGAAAAAAACAACTCCAATCAAGTGAAAGAGATAATGGAGTAACAGGTCATGTTTTGTGATCACTTGTCTAGGCAATTAGAAGAATGATAAGTTAATGATTGGTATTAATGACTGTAAGTTTCCAAGACTGATGAAGGATGGGGAACTTAAGAGAATATACTAGGGACAGTCTGTAAACTCAGGGACAGATAAGTATTATGGCGGAATGTCAGGGTGTGTGTGTGTGTGTGTGTGTGTGTGTGTGTGTGTGTGTGTGTGTGTGTGTGTGTGTGTATGTGTGGTGTATTAAGCAATGACGTACAGGTCTTAAAGTGCATTTCTTCTTTTCCCCTCACAGGTGCCGAGGTGGGTCCGGGTCCCTCCTGCAGGAAATCTGATGTTGGTGTCCATACAGACACTGAAAATGATGATAGGCATGTTGAGGCACAGGTGGGACTGTCAGAGACCAAAACTGTGCCATTGTTTGATATCCCGCTGTTATCCACCCCATCTCCGCACTCAGTCACAGTGCCTAGACATAACACATCACCAGTGGCCATAGCAGAGGGACAGTTGGTGGATGGTGGCACTACACATGACAGTGTGGTATCTATGGCATGCGTGCCTGGACACAGCAGCCATAGCTGGATGTCCGGCAGGGTACCACATAGGCAGATGAATTAGGGTGCTTGTTTGAGGGCTGCTGGTCATTGTTCCCCTTGCAGAAGTGCCACATCTGGTACCACTAGACGCATGTTTCATGCTGCCATGGAGGTGCGGGCATATATGGAATGTTACATCAGATAGGCACTGAGGCTCCAGAGGGCTACCCTTTTAGCTGTTACTGACAACATCTACGATCTTGCAGGTGCTCTGCATTATTATACAGAGGTCATGGATAGATGGTGGGGTGAGATGGTGGGAGTCCTTGACTGTGGATTATCCTTGCTCGAGCATGTGGTGGGAATGGTGCGATGGCCACGTGGACATAGGCCAGCAACACCGACAACTGGAGGTCAACATGGACATGCAAGGACACCAAGCCAATCCCACTGTGGCAGTCCCAGCCCCAGCACTGCATGGGGGGCACTGTCCACACCATACCACAGCAGGCCACATGCACATGGCCCTGGCCAGTCCCAGGAGAGACCTGGTTCCAGCGGACATATGTCATTATCAGAAGAGAGTACCGTATCGTGGTTTGTACCTGGATGTGTTGTGGAATCCCTGGCAGGCACAGTTCATCTGCCCATGGCCAGAGGCAGTGAACTGCGCACACTGCCAAGTATGGTCTGCAGTTGTCCAACAAACACCTGTATAGGGCAGCCACATGGCAGAACTGTGTGCATGTATACTCACACGCAATACAAACACAGCTAGGGCAACCCCATACCTACACACACCACATCACCACGACCATATCAATAATTAAAACCCCTCACTCACACACATGGTGTCAAATGTATGGCTAAACCTAGGTCTCTGACAAACCTGCAACACACCCTGTGCATATGATGATACCTGTGCCACATCCCTGTCATCCATAACATCGATGCAAAGACATGCTAATATGGTTCTCATGCACACGGTGACTGAACTACATTGTACCATTGTACTGCTGTGTAACATGTTGCCAGCAGTAAAGTTTAATGGTTACATCTCAGGAAGTGTAGCTGTCCAGCCATGATGCATTATAGCTGTTATTAACACTGAGTGATTGTTGTCTCTATAATGTTATCCGTTTGTGTTGTAGGTGTCCATGTGTCAGCAGGAGGAGGGTCTGCTGCCATATCCTACAAGGGGTATGGCACTGTGGTGACTCCTTGGCTGTGCCATATCCTGCGTACAGGTGAACACATGTCACAGGTCTGTATATCAGTTACTGCCTGTGCCACATGGTTGATAGGTCTGGGTGTGGTGTATACAGGTGAGTGCATGGTGGACAATGGTCTGGGTGTGGTGTATACAGGTGAGTGCATGGTGGACAATGGTAAGTGTACTGGGTTGTACACACTATATGTTTGTGTAGAACACACACAGAGGCTTTGGTGTTGTACTGCACAGAGAATACTGTACACATGGATGTATGTATCTGTGCAAGGAACCCTTTGTAGTCTATGTAATTCCACCAAGCCAGAATAGGCACAACACATTGGGGAATAAGCAGTCCACTAGTTTAATGTCATTGACAATGGTGTTGGCAGGGTATATGTTCCTTTCCCCAATGTAGTGCAAACCTCAACTCGGTAAACATATGTGTGCTGCTGTGGGTGGCACATCCCTACCCTTTGGAGGGTGAGAGGTGCTGTAGAACAGCAGATAGTGTGATAGACAATTACCTAACCTGTTAACATGAACTGTACAGTATTACGGCCAGCTAAGCGGGGGCATACACTCAACAGTAACTGCAATGATGTTGGCTGTGTCCACAACAGCCACACCCAGCTATATATACCAACACCAGTATTGCTGCACAACTATGCAGTGGGGAAGAGGCCATTTACACATCTAACACTAGTTGTGATGAAATGTATGTCCACAGGATGATACCTGTGAAATATTAGCATATGCCAGGCAGTTCTTGAACAGATGACCTCCTGGGACATGTATATTCTGCAAACTGAAGTAGATTTGTCCACATACATGCACATTCTTACTTGCCAACACTGGGACTAGACCCCTACCTAGGTATATAATGTTATTGATGTGTGTGGCTTTAATTGCACATACCACACAGCTTTTAGGATGAGGTGTGTTCCAGGTTACATGTTACATGAAGAACAACCCCAGGCATGTACAGTATGGTAATGGGGGATGTACTGGTTGTTTATAGACAATACATAGTGCAACATACCATCATATACTCATTGACAAACACATAACAGTCAGACACACATCTGATAGACCTGGGCCTATCAGTGCTAACTACCTTGTCAGTGTCTCCATTGTGTTACAGGTAGGTTGCACATAACACATGTATAACTGGGCAGGATAGTGTTATCAGTTACCTGCATCTTTGATGGTGACAGTGGACCCCATACAGTGGAACATGAGACATGTACCGAGGAGTAGCATGGTGTAGTGACAGTATACCCAGCACCCACACCCCATTGTGGATATTGCACACACTGAAACCCATGATAACACTCCGACATACCCACCATCACACATTGACCAGGACTGCAATACAACCCCTTGTCCATCCCAAGAGTGCTAACTACAGGGTTGATGCATCTAATGCACATGCCATGGGCATAGTAGGGTGATGCATTGACATGCCTCTCCTATGGTCAGCAACACCACATCAAAGGTTTGATAACATACACATAACATTGTCTGAAAAACATAAAACTGTTTAATGACTATTGTTAAATGTATCTGTCTGTAGACTATACCTATTAGTATCTGTTGCTTATACCTATAAGTGTCAATAACTAGATACCCTTATAGATCTAGATGAGATATGTACCCAAGTGTGTCTTTATGTACTGTAAAAATTGTCTCTTTGGAGCTTTGCTTGGTGTCCTTATGTACTGTAAAAATTGTCTCTTTGCAGCTTTTCTCCCCAGGCCTCCACTGAAAATGGACATGTATCCAGCTGGACTATCCCGGTTAACAAATGTAAAATAAAATAAAATAAATAAAATAAATAATCACTATCCCTAATACTGCGTGGCAATGCATATTGTAATAGGAGAATGTGGCCTCAGAATGCTGTACCCTACATATATACACACATGCACACATACACACACTTGCCAGAACTCAGTGGGTATCCCATGCCTATCAACCCATTTGTGCAACAGTGTTGTGCTGATACTGGAAGGCCCAGGTAGCACTTAGGGAGAAGAGCATAACAAGGTACATGTAATGTCTGGTACAGCAGCAGTCACATCTAACTATGGCAATGGAGGGTGCGGTGGGTGTGAAGGGCCTCAGGGTATTCCCAACTACAGGTCTACAAACACACAGACACTGATATTCTCAGTAATGCACATGTACACATTTGTCAGTACTGGGGTGCCTTGATGCAGGTGTGTTCATAGGTGTGTAGCACGCTATTGTCCATGGAGAGATGGGAAGTGTAGGGGATGTGTGTACAGTGATATCATGCCACCTGCCATGTGCCAGCAGGCCATCTATCAACAGATACCACTGGGGTGATCCTCAGGGTGAGAGTAACATGCATCAGCCACTCATCCGGGTGCCTCTTGCAGAGGGCCAGTGAGCTGCTACAGTTAACATGTATGTAACATGCATTACATAACATGGTCAGTGTCTGTCTTGGAGACCTGTACTCAAGCATGTTCTGTTGACTGTGGTAGTGTAGTTGAGGTATCCATGACATGTGGTGTGTACAGGGTGTGGATTCGTATCTGTGGCATTCATAACACAGCTGGGCAGACATGTCAGTGTCAGTCAAGCATAGATTGCCTGTAAGTATCCAAGATGGATACCTGAAATCTGCACATCTGTACAGTGGACAGAGAGACATCAACTAGCCAACTAACTATGCATTAGGATGAATGTGTTGACAGATAGACATCTGATACCGATAGGTATGCCATTACTACATGACGGCAGCCCTCACTGACATGTGCTATACACTCAATAGTCTACAGTTATTTTCCACGTCATATCATTATCCAGTAGGAAATATTTAATGAGACACAGCTCACATACCAGGAACATGACAGTGAGGACTCAAGAGTCCATCTTTGCATGCAGGGGTGTTTGTTTCCAGTACTACAATTTGCAATCAACTCTTACTTGGAAAAGCACGTTAAACAGTAGTAATGTAATGATACACTACATGCCAGCGTGACTAAATATAACCTGGGATACTACCCATGTATGTAACACATTCAAATGAATAAGAGTGTTGTACAAGCCATATATACTAAACTGTCCCAGACAGTAGAGTCACACCCCTTGCTAATGGAATGACAGCACATAGACAGATGTTATGTATATGGCATTATATACACTTATTAAAGATCTCATTA
>NC_056726.1:78210107-78307607 GCF_019279795.1 Protopterus annectens | reverse complement strand
AGGATCTGAGGAAGGGTTACTGATGAAACCCAAAAGGGCTTATCCACTTTATTGCTCCACCAGGATTTTTGTTATTATTTTTACCTTTCCTGATTGCTTTTGGTTCAAATAAATATTTTTATGCAGAGGTGCAATTGAGCATTTTTAGTTTGTAGCTGCAACTGAGTATTTTTGGATTACCGTTGTTGTTGAGTGAAGAATTTGTTCGGCCTGACCATAGTTTTTGTGCCGCTGTCTGTTGGATTTTGTATTTTATTTACACGCAGCACTCTCCAGTTGGTAACTGGTGGTGCAGAGGTCACATACCCACATACTACCCACTAGTTAGTGACATACAGCTGTACAGCATTCCACTGCTTTGACAGAAATATGCAACACTTATGGTGGCCCAGCAGCAGTACATCTGACAAATATCTGGACATAATATCACAATGGGTAAGTACACTGAGTTGCTAGGCATGTCACAAAGCACTGTGCAAACTACAGGTATACTGCCACAACACTGGCCTACATTTCTTATAGAGGAATACACATGTACCTGCAAATATAGCAGGCTCTACACGCATGTCACTGCACAGAGTAACAGACACCTGTGTGAAAGTGCATACCCACAACCAATGAAAAAACACAGCGACAGCCACATATGGTAAGTGTGCTTAATATTACACTATGTGGACTGTCTGATCAACCCCATCCTCATATGTACCACTCACACACTAACCCCACATATACTGGGTCACTACACAGTGTAGTCTGATGCCTGACTGTGGTGTGGGACATGTATGTTTGGCCCTACAAACGTGTAAGCCAATAGGGCACCATACACTGGAGCAGCATGTAACACCAGATAGAACAGGACCAAGAGTAATGACATCTATCACAGTCTGTACACACGCCAAGGTACATATTCACAATACACACACTGATGACAATCACATAAGTACACAGACCTCACTACTGTACACACTACGACAGAATGTCCAGGTTTTGTCCTCAAATATAACCCCTATTATACATAACATTTCTAGCAGTCTGATATCTCACTGGCTTTTAATCAGGTATGATGCCAATAAATAATGGTGTACTGAACATATGGACCTCTTACTGCATGTCATATGTACAAAGGTTGACAGACTTGTGGCTGGAGGCACAAACACAGGGCTTATAGTGACATGTCACTGTGATAACCTCATACATTTACTGGTGTAGCAGGGTTTGTTGTGACATATGTCCTATGAGGGATATGAAGTCAGTAACTCTCATGGCTGTCACCATGTACTCACTGCAATCCTCACTGCAATCCTTAGACTATGCTTCTGCAGTTCTAGGATAGGTAGTCTGTGAGTAACACAAAACACATAAGACTCCAAACACTGGCCAGTCTGAAAATAACCCTACAGGTGGGAGTTTCCTCAACCACATAACACTATCATGACAGGTATTGAATCATGTAGACCAGCCATATCCACACAAACCCTATTAAACCAACATTACTTCAAATGCAGAAGAGAAAAACTACATTCTGTAGTCATGTCTGGAACATCCCCCTCCTGTTTGTTGGCCTGTCTTCACAGTGTATGTATATCCCACTACCATCTGTGATGCTGTTTGCCAAACACTGACATGAAGTCCTGCTTACAGTGAATGAAAAGGTCCAGCAACCACATGATGTTCCTAGTTATAGGAGTGTGTTTCCATGCAATTGGCTATGGGAATGTTACCACAGCTTTTCCACAAACAGCTAGTGGGGGACTGCAATTCATGCACAGGCCATCAGCGGATCATGAACATCACTTACAAAACACAAGCTGCTGCCTATGAAAAGCAAGTGTACTTCTCCACATCCACCAGAGAGGGAGTGAGAGATACAGACAAAGACAAAGTAAGACAGTGAGGGGATAGGAGAGTAAAAGCTAAGCATGTTTGTGTCACACACTTACCAGTAGGGGTTTCATACTCCTGCCTGACTATGTATTGCTATTACATTTCTATGCAGTTATTGCATGCGCCAGAGAGCTTACATGTTCGGGAGCTGTCCAAAGGTATATTTGATGGTGAGTGACATCAGCAACAGTGATAAAGGAGGGCTAAGGTAGCTGTAGTACATGTGCCTGTCCACAAGAACAGGTGTCAAGGATAACATAGCCACGCTCTCTCAGGGACTCACACAAATTATCACAGTTGGCAGTGTCAGGATTAGAATTCTTAACTAACTAGTTAGTTACACTAGACTAATACGCAGGTATCAAATGCACCACAGAGGTTATCAGGCTGATATATGGGCAAAGGGTATGTCAAGGTGTCTGACATCAGAATATATGCTTCAGTAGTCCAGTGGGAGGTGTAGTGAGTGGGAATGGCATCCAAATCATTATACTCCATACACACACACACACACACACACACACACACACACACGTTTGCCAGTACTGACATGCATGGGTGCATTGCTTCATAGGTGTGTAGTGGTTGACTGTGCCCAAAGGCTGTGCAAGGCTAGGTAAAGGGTATACCTTCACATTAGGCCACATGACAATGGTCTGCAATGTGGCTCAGGAGAGTAGTCCCTGGACTGGCCCACACAGGTGGGTATTGTTTTCACCATCCACTCATCTGGGTTACTACTGTGGGTGGCCAGTGCTGTGCAATGCTTGCAATGTATGTGTTCTATATTCTATAACATGGATGGTGTCTGGGATGTGCACATGTCCCACATGCATGTTCTGTGAGAAGTGAAAGTGTACCTGGGCTGTCTGGGGCATGTTGTGTAGACAGATTGTTATCATCTGATGTGCCATTCCTGACCTCATATGGTGAGAACTGGCAATGGAAACCAGGTTGATCCTGCACCTACATTGACAGCATGATACAGGTATTCACTGGTGTCAGTGGCATCTGTCCATATAGGGCATGTGTATAAGGCTTGGCATTTCCTTTGTGGTTTACATTTGCTGACTCTACAGTTGTTGCAGGCGTCCAGTGGGGAACATAGCAAAGCAACACTGTATACAATGATTTGCCTATTGTAGGGATGGGACAGGGTGCCATGTTCTCTGTAGTCCACTGCAATCTCACCATGGTTACTATCTTTGGGCAATATGCAGGGAACTACCAAAATAGAGTTTGTTGCCTAGCCAGGTGTGTTTGTGTATGAGACATGGGTGGAGAGTGTTCTCTGGGAAATATAAGGGTTGCCTATATTGTTCTCCTATCCATTATGTCACTATTAGGGGTATGGATTGTCTACATCAGCCTCTCTGCTGTTTGACATCTGTTGTCCTTGTAAGGTGGACATTGTGACATATAATAGGCCCACCATATAATAAATTTGCAAAACCTGCTCCACAATGAGTCCTCTTATTACTCCCTCACAGCTACCTCTACACAGGATACTAATGACAAATACACACACACACACACACACACACACACACACACACACACACACACACACACACACACACACACACACACACACACACACACAGTTGCCATGTCTGGGATTAGAACACCTACCTAACTAGTACATCACACTATAGCATCATGCAGTTGTAGCATGTGCCATGGTGCTTAATGGGCTACACTTTCCCCAAAGGTGTATTTCAAGGTGAATGACATCAGCAGGCTTACCAAAGCAGGGCAATGTAAGTTGTAGTGACTTTGAATGGCCTCAAAAGCATTGATCCCTACAAAGATAACCAAACACACACACACACACACACACACACACACACACACACACACACACACACACACACACACACACACACACACACGCAAGGTTTTACAGTTGCCATGCCTGGAATTTCAACTCCTATCTAACTAATACATCACACTACAGCATTACACATTTATAGGACATGCCACAAACCTTACTGGGCTACTCATTCCCCAAAGGTGTATTTCAAAGTGAATGACATCAGCAGCCCTGCCAAAGTTGGACAATGGAAATTGTAGTGACTGTGAATGGCCTCAAAAGTATTGATACCTACACAGGCAAACACACACACACAGTTTTACAGTTGCCATGTATGGGATTAGAACTCCTACCTAACTAGTAAATCACACTACAGCATTACGCCATTATAGGATGTGCCCCAGACCTTACTGGGCTACTCCTTCCCCAAAGGTGTATTTCAAAGTGAATGACATCAACAGCCCTGCCAAAGTAAGGCAATGGAAATTGTAGTGATTGTGAATGGTCTCAAAAGCATTGATCCCTACACAGACAAACACACACACAAAGTTTCACAGTTGCCCTGTCTGGGATTAGAAATCCTACCTAACTAGTACATCACACTACAGCATTAAACAGTTATATGATGTGCCTTGGAGCTTTTTGAGTTACTCTTTCTCCAAAGGTGTATTTCAAGGTGAATGACATCAGTAGGCTTGCCAAAGTAGGGCAATGGGGAGTTTAGTGACTGTGGATGACCTCAAAAGCATTAATCCCTACACACACACACACACACACACACACACACACACACACACACACACACACACACACACACACACACACACACACACACACAGAGTTGCCATGTCTGGGATTAGAACTCTTACCTAATACATCACACTGCAGAATTATGCAGTTATAGCAAGCACCACAGAGCTTACAGAGCTACTCCTTCACCAAAGATGTATTTCAAGGTGAATGACATTAGCAGGCTTGCCAATGTAGGGCAACAGGGAGTGCAATGTGTGTGCATGGGGCATAAACCATTTATCTGGAAGCAGACACACAACACTCAGGCACACACAAGTTTAAATGTAACAGGTACTTGTATACAACTGCTAGATGAATAATGACTTGCACACTAATGTTACACAGTTATCACAAGCACCACAGATACTATAGTGCTGAGGGATACCAGAGGCAAATGTCTACAGTGATTGACATTTGCACATCATGTGATTTTAGCCAACTGGATGTGTGCCGGGTGGGACAGCCCTCATGATGGGAGGCTCTTTGTCACTGTCTGTCAATCTCTTCCACACATCTATGTATGTGTAAGCTTGGCCTATTATAGTGTGTTGTCATTGGATATATGTGTGTATTCCTATACAATGTGTGTGCAAAGTATGACTGGTGTGCAACGTGGAGTGTGTGCACAAACATCTGTGACTGTCAAATATGTATAGTCCACTGTTGTTGCCAGACATGGGCTTCATTTGTGTGGGAGCATGCCCAGTATGTCCTTTCATTATTTTGTTGTCAACATGGGCTTTGTTTCTCTAAGTGTGGGAGCATGACCAGTATGACCTTCTGTATTGAATGTGTGAATCCATTCCAGGTAGGTTGTACTCCAGTGCAGGCTTTTCTGTTCTACACCTACAGCTAGCAACCTGTTTCTGTGGGATATCTGTAGATTGGTTGACAATATGGGGTCAAAATGGGCAAAGGATAGTGGGTTACTATAGGCAATTGTGTTTGTGCTGCTTCTGCTACAGGGATTTGGTGTTAGCAGAGATATTCCGACATGTGTACTGTTTTACACTTTGATGTTTTATGTCATCAACTACTGTCAGGTATACACATTTGCTTGCAGTAATTTCCTGGGGGACACAGGGTGAATAAAGATGTGTCCTGTATTGTGGTCTGAAAACATATTCTTGCACAATCATGCCATTCTGGAGGGGAAGCTGCAGACACTTGCTGATGGGTCTGTGTAAATGGTTCAGCACCTTGGTACAGTGGTGGTTGAGGATCCCATGCTTGTACATCCATCAAAGTGACAGTATGGCCATATCCTGCTGTGGCCATACCTCACAGCTGTACAGATTCACACAGGTTACCCAGAGGAAGGGGTCATATTTCTGGTCATTATCCCTTCACACTGTGGTTTACAGGCAGGTTTGTAACCACCCATTCCTTTGTTTGCGGGCGGGGATAGTATGTGCACACGGCTGAGTTTCAGACTTCACACACTCCATGGCAACCATGCGGCTACTCCCCGTCTGTTATTCTATCCTCTTCCAAACATTATGCAAACATTATCCGATGAGTTCCCTATAGTTATCACATCTTCCCAGCAGTATTTTGAGGTTGGTCCACAGTTCATGCAGTAGGACATGGTGGACATGTTACTGGGATTTGTTGACATGGCCTTGAATTTGGATTCTGTAGACTGTGTTATGTTGTTTTTTTGGGAGTCCATGACATAACATACATTGACAGTATGGGTGAGACAGGCCTTTGACAGAGGACTGTAGGGCATTTGGTAGTGATGCAAGCCATCTGTAGCAGGCCATTGCATTGTGTCACTCCTAAAGTCCCAGGCTGCAAGCCACTATATTCCCCTGTGGTGACAGGGTAGGTGTTCAAGGTGTTAATGTCAGTAGTTTCTGTCAGTAATGATCCAGTGGTCTGGATGCTGGCAGGGTCCTGCATACAGCTAGGGATACACCTGCATGGGACACCTCTTCAGCATGCTGCATTCAGTGGCTATTTTTCATATGGAGGTGGGGGTCATATTGTACTCATTTCCAACAGCAGGGCTAAGACCTGTGAGGTACCTGTGGCTGATGGTGGTGTGAGCTGGGTGCATGTGTGCTATGGAAGCTACTAGCAGCTGACTCAAAGATACATGTGGGGCATTCCACTTATGCTGGCTTGTGCAGGGACATCAGCAGTTTCTCAATATTTCATACCTGTGACCTTTGTGGTCTGCCAGTGTTTGGCCAGATGACATTGGTATTCCATACTACAAACCCAACTAATGTGTTGCTAACCTGTATGTGCAGTTCCAAAGGTGTGACCATTTGACAGTAACATTTTATACACTGTCTGTCTGGGGTACTTCCAACTGTGTACTGTTTGTATGCCTGGGCCCACATTCATGCCATGTCCATCTTTCAGATGGTGACAAATATTACATTCAAACAATTATTATGGCTTACTGCTGGAATGTGTCTAGCTAGGATGAATTGTGTTTGGCACTGCAGTTGTGAGAACTTGGCCCTGGCAATAGCAGTACTGGCTAATGGCCACCAGGATAAAACCCACCATGCCTACATGCTGACTACTCTCACACAATATACAACACACACCAACCTAGCACACACAGCACTGCATATTGTACACATGCTACAATCTATTCTGCTACTTTGACCAGTTCAGGTAATCTGTGTTCCAATGTTGTTATACCTACACATACATGTTACTACATTTCTACAGAGGATTTTGTGTGGGCGGGGGGCACACCCGACAACTGTACACATTTGCTATGACTGTATTGTATTTCAGGTACACCATTTCGTTCTTTATTCTGACCTATCATGCAAACTAGAGGCATAACAGTGTACTACAGTTCTTAGGTTTTATTGACCTACATTTCAGTTTCAGACTTCTTATCCTTCAGAACTATCATCCCACTGCCTCATCTGTTGTAGTCTGTGTAGGTCTGGAGGGGGGCTGTTCTCCATAGCCATCAATCAGAGGCCTTAGAACAGCCTTTCTTTGTGTTTGTCTACACCTGTCCTGCTGGCTGAGATTGTTGTTGGGTATATGAGCCTCAATGACTGGCATGTGTGTGTCCTATGGACACACATTTGGCCCACAACATTTTCTGCAGTGGGTTTTGTCACCTTGTCTAGTACTGGCTACTATGGTGACACCAGTATTTGTTACAGATTTCATGCTGCCAATATAGGTGCCTACTATCTGCTGGCATCCCATTCAGCCACCCAAATCCCTTGCATGCTCACATCCATACCATATATACAAGTAACAAAACATACCACTCCATTCAGCGATTGATAGGGTGAGTGATTTTCCTTGTGGCTGTGCTAGCATTGAGGATGGTGCTGGAGAGCTGACTATGTTGGATGCACATAGTACACTCCCAATATATGGTTAAGCACAGGTAGTGTCATGTTTGGCATCCCTATGTGTAAATCAGAGAGAGGTGTCATTCCCTGGGTTCCTACCATATCAGTGTATGTGCTATGCATTGCCTCTTTGCCAAGGCCTGGGCATACTGGGCATGCCTCATTTTGCCTACTGGACAGGCTCAGGTTGTTCCTCCTCTGAGTCACTCTGTGCCTATGCAGGCCTTGGCAATGGTGAGGGGATGTGTGGCCCTCCCCTGTGCTGTTCCTGCTGCAACTGTTTCCGCAGGATAATATTGTGTAGCATGGCACATACAATGACAATTTGGGTACATGTGGGGGGTGAGTACTGCAAGGCTCCAACGGATATATCCAGGAATCAGAACCATGACTTGAGCTTCCAACACACATGCTCTATTATGATTCTGGTCTATGTTTGTGCCTCATTATGTAGTTCTTGTTTGGGTGTATCTGCATTTCTGATGGGTGTCATCAGCCACGGCTCCAGTGTGTAACCAGCATCCCCCACTACGTGGCCATAAGGGATGTCCCCATTGGCAAATCTCTGGTACAGCTGTGTCAAATGCTTGATGTGGGAGTCATGACAGCTTCCAGGGCAGCCAGCACACCCATTCATTATAATGCCCTGGGCACTGCACGCGACCTGGCAGTTGATGGAGGGGAAGCCCTTGTGGTTAATGTGGACCCTACCGCTCTCACTGGGTGGTGCTTTGATGTGTATGTGTGTGCAGTCTATAGCACCCACTACCTCACGATATTCTATTTGGTGGAAGAGACGCATTTTGCTGGTCAACGCCTCATTGGTGTTGTGGAAATATATGTGCTCACTGGCATGTGGTTCTGTGTGTGAGGCGTGGCCAGCACAGCTCAACAATTTGCTGTAGAAGGTCCCCGTCCACCCTATAGTGCTCCACTATCTCCAGCTCATGTAGCCCTTGATAGGTTACCCTGGGTCTGTACACTCTTTTCTTTCTCCTCACTATGGGTTGGTCATCATCATTGTCATCCTCACCACCCTCAGCCTCTTTCACATGTTGATTTATGAGACCAAATGCAGCCCCTATCATTTTGTTGCTTTTGTTAGGTAAAATTTCCCCATTTGTGTACACCGGTGGTGTAGAGTTTGTGGTAATAACTAGAGGGAAAGGTGTTTGCATAGTTTGTAGTAGTGTGCTGGGCTGGGCTGCTGCCTGTGTAATTGGCTGATTCTGATACATTTCACCTGCCAGCTATGCTAGTTCTCCTTGACTACTTTCTTACTGCTGTTTTCCCTTCCCATTGCCTTCCTGTTTAAGCCCCGAGGTGTGTCGTGCAAACACAGTGCTCAGATGGGCATGGAGCTGCTGTTTTCTGGTTTACTTTTATTTTTCATTTAAAACATGGTGCATGGCGCGCACACACCCATTTAGGCACTGTAAAGAGTGCCTGGCAGCTTCAAACACACCCTCTTGCTTAGCTCTCCTAAGCTAAATGCAAACCCAAGCCACAGGGCTCCAATAAGCTTACAGTATGCCTAACACACCCCTCTATGAAGTCAGCTAGCTCTTAAGCTTGCACCATGGTCTTTCTGCACCTACACAGTTGGGTGCAGGCTAGCCATGAGGGGAAATCTGTAATTCAGTATCATTCCCCTCAATTGCATAGGATTGCCTGCTAATGCCTAGCTACAAGTCCCACACTGGGCCTTCCACCTAGCAACCACTATTCACTGGCTTTGTTTTCTTCTGCTTGCCATTAACTTTAATGGCAGAATTTTGATTTTGCAGGGAAAACTTTTTCAGGGTTTTTCTGTTATTTTCCAGCTGATCCCATTTGCACGCTGCTGCCTTACGGTTAAACGGCCGAAATCAGTCCAAAAAAATAAAGTTATTTCTTTGTTTTTTGCAACTGTTTTCCATGCCAGTGGCCATATACTTGGCCATTGGCATGCTTTCCACGTTATATACACCCTTTATTTGGAGCTGTCATAGCTGTTTTGTAGTTTGCAGAAATGTACTCGGCTAGTAACCGAGTACATTTCTGCAGGTTGCAACTAGTCCTGCACGGATGTCTGCCAGCTTCCTGGATCACAAATTAATCTCATTTGCATGGTTTTCACCTGCAAATGGGGTAATTTGCATACAGGAGCTGTATCCATGCAGGAATAGTGCAGGTGCGCTCGTGCACATCCAGGGAGCATGTTCCTGGATCTCTTGGTATCCATATTGCCTCCAGCAGCTCCTGCACTTATCCTGCATGCTGTGCTGAGCTTGCTGTATCCTGGGGATCATTTCACTTATCTGATGCTTGTTGGAATTAAGTCAGTAAGACGCTCAAAGTCAAAATTTTGATATGGATAAATTTCAAACCATAATAGCTAAGAAATAAACACAACTAAAGATAATAATAATAATATTATAAATACATTTCACTGCTCCACCACCTTCTAATCATTTTGAATCCTCAGCTGATTTCAGTATGATTTTTCTTATTGCTTTCTAACTTAGATTCACTTTTTACTTCATTTTTTTACTAGGTGGTTGATTGATTGGTCTGTATATATTCAGTGCAAGTGCAGCACTAAATTCTTTGCTTATGAATTGTTATTAATGAAGTTTAGGGCTTGTTCAGTTTCATGCACAGTCTCAAACACTGCAATAACTTTTATTAAGGGGTTCAGAACATCATATCCTCATCACTCATGTCATACTTAAAAATAATGCTTCCATTATGTTGCTCACAGACTGAATTTTTGCAGTATTACTGAGACAACATAATGTAAAATAATTGTAAAAAAATATGCTATAAAATGTCAAATAAGAAACCTTAAGCAATTAAATGAATGAATAATCAGAGATGGCATTTTCTCTATGTCGTTCAGAATAATAAAGTGTTGAAATTCTGATTAGTGTTAATAAAAGTCTGTTCATTAACAGCAAAGATAATTAACAAGGAAACTTGTGCTTCTTTGCCCTCCAGATGAAAACTCTTTTTCCTTTTGTGTCCTTGTATGAATCCACATCATTGTAGCAAAAAAGATTATAAACTGAATCTAGACGCGCTGTGAAATTAAAACTAGAAAACATATTTATTTTCAATGTAAAAACATCATTGTATCCATTTCAAATTTTGATTGTCACCTCTAGATTATGGATTTAGGAAAGTACAGTATTCATTGTATCATATATATATGTTGACAAAGACATTTGTTTAGATTGTTAAACCATAATGTGGCCTGATAAGGCCCCAATGTTCCTAATGGTGCCAAAAAATTGTACTCCATAGAATACAAACAGTATGCCTGGTTACATCCTAGGTTATAATTAAATCATATAGTTAAAAGACTTCAAAAGATTTTCAGATAATTAACAGACCACAATGCTCAAGTCACACCTCGTGGTCAAAATTAAAATTGCAAGTTCATTTAGCAGATAAGGACAAATTATTTTATCACTTTTATATTAATTCTAGTAATTGTTGTAGCATACATTGCAGACCGTATTAACACATTAATACAGCAATTACTGAAGTAAATCCCAGTTCAGTAATTTCAGAGGCAACTGTTATATTTTAATAAATGCAGTTAGTAAAGCAGACTTTGCATAGGCCTGAAAATGTAAGGTCAGGCCTGTGTCTTCATTTTTTATTTCATATTTAAAGTAACTACAAAAATAGACCCCTGTTTAGTGGTTTTAGGTCGAATTGCAAGATAAGGCTTCACTTAAATGTTCATAGTTCATAGTTCATAGTTCATCATGTAGTTTGTTAGACATAAATACAGTAGTCTTTTTGCATAGGCCTTCAAATGCAATCATACTAAAGCAAATGTATACATTCCTTTTACATTTAGTTTCAATAGAAATAGTTTAGTAACATTCAAGTCAAGAATACTGATAAGAATAAAATGTGCCAAGAAAATGTGCAGTACATTAAGCACAAACAAAATTGAGAACCAAGGTTAAAGAGGCATGTAAAATTTTTAAGAAATTTACATGGTTTTGGTATTATTTAGGAAAGATATTTCAGACACAGAAGGCAGTTAGATAGTTCGGACTGATACACAGAAAGTAATTTCAGTGCAGTCTACAGGTGCCTGGTACAGCAACTTGAGAGTGAGGGCAAAAGTCAGGTCAAATATCCAGTACTCTAGAACATTAATTATATTACTCAGGAGAAAATTAATAATTCTGAGTATAATGAGTGCAGAAGCTATGGACATTATAATTCAGTCTATTTCAGTTTATCAGCACTGTTATTGGAGGCAGTAAGATTTGATTTGGATATTGTTGACATAATGTGTTCTGAATACAGAACTTTTGGACATTCTAATGAGTGCAGAAGCTATAGACATTATAATTCAGTCTATTGCACTGTATCAGCACTGTTACTGGAGACAATAAGATTTGATTCTGCTATTGTTTACATCTACCTCCACTGTACATAATAAAACATTCTTAATCAACCTACAGTATATGCAGATATTTTTTTCTGTAGAAGATTTGTCACATAAAGGAGAGACTGGCACTCCTGTTCAGCATAGTTGTAGGTAATTAAAAGATAAAGGCATTCATTCCAGCCTCATTCCAGTTTCTTCCAGTTATTCCCAGTTTTTTATTTTGTATTCTACAGTCCATTAAATTTTTACAATATGTTAATCAGACAACAACAATACACAGATATAAGATCATAAGAAAATGTGACACTTTATTGGTCAGCAACTTTTACAAAATGCGTTTACCATCTTATCAGTGTAGTTGAAAATAAATCCTTAAAAATAGCCTAGACACATTACTTTGTTAGTGAAGTTGTTTTTTTCCCCTCCATAAGCTGTGCAGCATTTGTTCTACAATGTTTTCTATAATTAACATTACGTTTAAAGAGGAAGTTTTACTCCATGTCTCAGTAGGTTGGCTCTCCACATCTATTAACAGTGATCCCCTGAGAAGGTAGACCCAATGAAAATCCTCTGTGTTATACCCTTCCTTGTGCATTAGTCATTCATGATAGATTGTGCTTATATGTCTAGCTATGAAAGCATTGTAACAACTCAGTGGATCAGTCCACTGACCTGGATAACTAGCAAACGTATACATACAGACATACATAAATGAAAAATAAATGTATAAATAAGATATAGAGAAGTACTCCAATGACTAATAATATTGTATTGTGCCCCCTCATTCAGTTCCCTGCAGTCCTTTGTTTTATCTAGAAATTGCTTTGTTTTTAATATTATTGCATTTTTCCATCTTCATTGCCATTCAGAGTAACTAAGATAACTTATTTTATTTTATTTATTTATTGAGCGTTTACTTATTTACCATGCATTGAGAATAGGGATCTCAAATATCCACAAAGTCACTGAAAAAAATCAAACAGTGCAAGGTTCTTCTCAGAAATTAGCCCACACAATAGCTCCTCAAATATATTAGACATAACTTGAACTAATTTAGCATTCAATTCATATTGAAACTTATAGAAGTCATTGAGTCCACAGCTCCTTTTTGCAAATAATTGCATGCCATATTTTCATTTCTATCCTGCTAATTAGGAATTATCAACTGATGCAAGATCTTAACATTTATGATTGGTATGTGATGAATTGATTTTTCCCTATTAACATTTCCTTGAATTTGTTTCTTGGCATAATTGTTGACCTTGAAATGGCTGGGATAGCATTTATGCAAATATCCATATAGAATTTACCATTATACCTTCACAGGAGGTCTGCATGGTACTTAGTTACTTTATTGCACATACTGACCTTTTTTTCTGAAAACCAGCTATTTACAGACATGTATTTTGTAAACCCAAACTTTTTTATCATTCAAAATCCAAAAAAAAAGTATCTTTCCCTCTCTTTATGTAAACATACCTAGTTTCTTACAACTACTGAGATACTGTTCACTTTCTGTTGCAATAGTCATTTTGAAAAGTCTGAAATGGATGATAAAGGGGCTGCTCTGTTACTCTTCAGAGAGTATATTCTAACCAAATCTGCTTAAGTGCATCTACATTACAAAAAGGTTTTGTTTTTTAGAATTTATCTAGATGACCCTACCATAATTTATATCAGGGTACTGTTTGTTTGATGCCTACTAAGTTTTATCAAGAATCAGAAAATGCTAAGAGACCTGGTCTCTTGGAATCAACCCACATATCACCCACATCAATATTAACTTATGTATACTTGGTATTCACATTTTGAACCTTTGAGGGATTCATTTCTAGTCTATAGAGTGTGGTGGCAAACTGATATATCTGAGGAGCACTATGGCAAAAAGTAATCAATTAATTAAGCAATGGTTGTATTTATATTTACATTTCAGCCAATGCTAACCTGCACTTACTAAACAGTCAGGTATTCGTATTGTATCAGTGGTAAAATGCATGTAGATATTAAATGGTTACAAAATTGAAAGCAGAATGTGAAGCAGCTTGTGATCTGTGTCAAAGCCTACAGACTGTGACTTTTTTATTGCTGAAAAAAATAAACATCTCAGCCATGGAGCTATTATGCAAGTAATCTCCCTTAACCATCATAAAAATCCATTACTCTGTTGAACTGTATAAAAGGATACCTATGGATATTGCAAGATCTCTTTGTAACCCACACACCACAGACAAGAAGTATATCTTTGTGGTGAAAGACTATGCAACTACATGCACTGAGGTTGCTCTCTCTTCTTTCAAGGCAGAAAAGATGAGAAATTGCTAGCATTTCTCAGTAGGTTGGACAGTCCACATGAAATAATGATGGACACAGGTGTTAATTTAATTTAAGACTTGCTGAACTGTTTCTTGTACTGTGAGGTGAAGCAGTTAGAATCATGCATACCATCCACAAAAATGGCGTTTTGAGAGGTTTGATTCTACTCTTAATGAGAGTCCTCACAGATCATTTTATGTGGTAATGGCTCCAGACTACTTTTTTTGCTGGGCACAATAGCTAACCAGTGGGGACCCTTGGACATGTGAAAAAAGAAAACTCCAAAGCACGATACCAGTAAAGTATAGTGTACATAATACATGGTAGCAGCTCACCCATAATCTACTGCTAAAACAGAAAAATAATTTCCCTATTAAAAAAAATGAACACTAAAGTCTTACAAATCCTGGCAATGATCACAACACAGAAAAAACTACAAATTTGTCCTCCTTAAAGATTATGGTTTGAATGAAGTATTGATACACTACAGTGTAACACATCACAAGGGTGTAGCTACCAATACAACAGATGTGGGAAAATGTCATGCACAAAAGACATTCATGCCTGAGTAGAAACGGAGTAATTATCATTAACCTAAATTCAGGAACAGAAAGTCAAACTTAGTTTGTTCTGTGCTGCATTGTTTGAAAAAATATTTTTAAACAAATACAGCACATTTTGCCAGCATTCAAGATAAAACACACACATCTTCCCACTGCAGACACTGGTGAATAGAAGATCAGTTAGAATGTCTGTTAAAAGTTCTTTGAACAGAATCAAGAGTGGTCATTTAACAGCTCCTGGGTTGCAATGGTAGCTTTGACACCTGACGAAGAATGTGGGAGAGGGTCTATCAGCACTTAGACCAAAAAACATAGAAGATGTAAAACATGCAGGTCAGCTAGCTTATTTATTTTTTTGAGCATTTAAAATGACTGATGAAGAGGTAAAGGTTACTCTGAAAACAAGCAAAAAATGGACTAATTCAAACAAAAAAGTGAATCAATATTTTCCAGAAGCTGTGTAAGATCCTAGGACTCACACTATAGCTATCCTATGTACATGGAAGTTAAACGATGATTTCTTTATACATGATTCATATAAATGGGGTCTTGAAGTGTATTCTGGGAAAAAAACTCAAAGATCATTTTACAGCAGCAGATTTATTGAGATATAATAACCATAACCATTTAATGATTTTGATGCATTAAAATAGAATATAAAGTTTTAATGAAATAACTGAGATATAGTGACAACTATAACTTTATTTATAATGTTGAGCAAGTTAGTCCCACAAGACAATGGCCTCTTTTCATGGGAGATCAGAGGTAGTAGTCATACTGAGTTGGGGAAATTTAGCCAGGACACCAGAGAACTTTCCGTACTATTTGGAGTTTCTAGATGGCACTAGAGGACTCCTACAGTGCAAAGAAATAGGCTTAAGAGATTCAGCAGCAGCATGGGAGAGGATGGAAAAACTATGAAAAATGTGGAAGTAGAAAATGAGAATTTAGAAAAAAATGTGTTCCATTCAGAGCTTCAGAATGTAATCAAATATTCCTGTGTGGTGGATGTTACTATTTAGCTGTCTCCATGGAGAAGGACGTAAACAAGTCTGTTGAAGTGGTGCAGATAGAAGAACTGGAATCGGGAAGGATTGTAGATGAAGAGGAGGTCAGAGGAATAGACAAATATTAATATACTTTTGAAGTTTTAGCAAGTGAAAAATCTAATTCAGAGGATCATGGGTTATTAATAAATATATCTTAATATTAAATTGAGGAGAGTAAAAATAAGACAATGAAAATTTAAAAATATTTCCCATAATATTAAAAAGAAGGAAAAACAACAATTTTAGTGTTGTTGTTGTGTCTTTCGGCTTTTCCCAGTTAGGGGTCACCACAGCAGAACTCCGGTCTGCTAATGATTGGCAGTAGATTTTTATGTGCCGAGTTGCCGGCCCTGACACACAACCTTCAACGAAGGTACTCCCATTCATGCATGTCTCCACACAGAAAATGCTCTATCTGAGAATCGAACAGGACAACGTCTTACTGTGAGGCGACAACGCTACCGCAGCACCACCCTTTCATTAAATGTGAACAATATTATTAACAAAGTGTTAGAAAGAAAGGGGCACTGGAATAGTGTGCTAAATGTGATGTGAATGCTATTCTGTTAGACAATGTAAAATTCTTGACAAGTGAAGAATGACTGCAGAGAGAAAAAAAAAACTGTAGGCAGGAAATATAATTTGCCACGATCCACTTCAATAAACACATCACACTGAATGACGTTTGACGACCTTTATTAAACTTCCATAACATAGCTTTGATAACCAGTATTTATTAATTACATATGAAAATAGTATAACTGATTTTAATCACAGCATAGACATCATGTATGTTAATCAGGACAGCGTGAACTTACTCATCCTGACCAAGTAAGCAACGTTCATACCTCCACTCCCTTACTTCACTTAAGAAGCAGAGTCCAACAACTCACTTCATATCCCATTTACTCATACTGACCCATACCTCCACTCACTTACTTTATACTTATGAAGCTGCATCCAGCAACTCACTTCATATACCATTTATTGGATTACACCTCCAACCAAATAAGCAGTGTCCTTAACTCCACTTGTTCATTTATCAAGCATCCTCCAACGGCTCACTTTTCTTTCCCAGTTCATTGAAATGAACATCCAAATACTAGAGGGGGAACAGAAAAGGGCAAGCCTGCCCTCTTCTCCACCCACCAGCCTGACCAGGCTGTTCCCCCTCCCTCATACCAAACTTTTCAGACCTAATGACCCATAAAAAGAGGACTAAGGAGAACATCATTTGGTGTACCATATCCACCCTAAACCAAATTGGATCCCCACCATCAACCCAAAACCCTTATAATTTACTGCCTTCTGCACTTTTTTTTAGTCATTTGTTAATTTAATTGCATTTATTTAAACTGTATTTGCTGTAATATTGCTACACTATCAAGTGTGCTAGCCTGCACTGCATTTGAATTGTATTTCCTGCTGTTTTAGCTGCTTTTCTGTAAAAAAAAAAAAAAAAAATTCTAAGCTTGTTTCCTGCCTTTCCTGTAACTAGTCTAGTCCAGATACAGACTTGCAGTATTCAGGACTGTTGGTAAGCTTCTGAGCCCCCCAAGCCTTTCTGTGTTGGAGGGAAGCCTTCTAGCTTATCAGTGAGAGTGGTAAGCACTAGGTAGCCTATCTATCACAAGAAGAGTGGTTTCTAGCTTGGAAATTGTAGTTTATTGGATGTTTGGGTAGCTTTTCCATCTCTTTCGACTTTCTGGTTCAAAAGACTGCATTTGCACTTGTTTACCGCCTTTCCTGTAACTAGTCTAGTCCACGTACAGATTTGCTGTATCCTGGACTGTCTGTAAGCTTCTGAGCTCTTCCCAAGCCTTTCTGTGTTGGAGGGAAGCCTTCTAGCTTATCAGTGGGAATGGTAAGTACTAGGTAGCCTATCTACCACAAGAGGAATGTTTTTTGGCCCAGAAATTGTAGTTTATTGACCATTTGGGCAGTCTTTCCATTTATTTCAACTTTCTGGTTTAAAAGCCCACATCTGAGCTTGTTTCCCACCTTTCCTGTAATGAATCTAGTCCAGATACAGATTTGCTGTATCCAGGACAGTTTCTAAGCTTCTGAGCAGTGCCAAAGTCTGCTCATCAATTTTTCCCTTAGATCTGCTAGTTCTCTCCTCTTTTGCACTTTTACTAGCTTGTTAGTTTAGCACTTTACTGGACTTCTTGTATCAATTATTGTAGTACACAAAAGTGCTACCAGCACTAAACGTTCTACAAGGAAACAGCTCCAGTATTTATAATTGCCCACCCCTTCAGGCATGTCTAAAGGTCAGATCCCTGTGCTTTCTCCTATTAACCTGGTGAACTTGGGCATCCTGAGGCAATGTAGCAACTGCCTCATGTACACTGACAACCCTCTCCTCTTACCCTCCAACACTCAGACTTGTGAGAGATGCATTTATATATCCAAATTGGAAGCCAAGCACTCTCCAGCCAAGACCGGAATAGCTGGTCAAGAGGAGAAGGTCAACACTTTCACCACACACATGGAACACATAGCCCTCCAGAACACACACCAGCATTGCCTTCACATAAAAACACAAACCACACACTCACCATCATGGAGGCTTCCAATAAAAAGCTAACCAAACAGCAGAGACATCCAGGGCAGAAATGCACTCGACCACCACAACACAACACTAATCGCAAGACACATAACAGTGTGCCACTCAACCAAGGCCCCTGAGGCAAAACCACACACCCAACACACTAGTCATAGGTGACTCAATAGTGAGGCACACTGATGTCCCACTCACTAGGTTGAATAAAGAGAAAGTAACAGTCAGCTGCCTGTCAGGTGCCAGGATCCTCCACATAACGCACACAATCAGGTCCCTCAACAACGAGTACAAATATGACTCTGTCATTGTACATGTGGATGTGAATGACCTGAGACGTACCTCCCTAGACTACATGAAAAGAGATATGGAGGAGAGCTCAGATTATGCATCCCAGGCGGGTATGACCCTAGCCCTGAGCAACATCCTACCATCACCCAGAATGATACCACAGTACAAGCAGAAAATGATTGACTTCAAAAATTGGCTAAGTTTCTGGTGTCATTCTAAGGGTATCCAGTATCTGTCTGCCTGGGAAGACATGATTGACAGACCTCGATGCTTTACAAGAAATGTCCTGCATCTGTCACCCCTGGGCTTTCTGATACTAGCCAAGGCTCCTGCCACCCCATAATGCCTTTTTTAGGCAGTGTTCCAAAGACCAAATTACTACTGTAACAGATACAAACAAATGCAATTTGAGGGTATTGCTGCTCAATGCTAGAAGTCTAAATCTCAAAATGTACTTGCTCGAAGTACTCCTTAAAATGGAGAACATCGACATTTGTGCTGTAACAGAGACCTGGTTCAAGGCAGCAGAAAGCATCCCTGCACTACCAGGCTACAACTCATTCCACACCTTTTGGCCACAGAACTTGGACTGAAGCTCCAAAGGCAGTGGTCTTTCCATATTTATAAAGAATGAGCACACTTCCAGACTGGTAGCCCACCATAACGCATCTGAGATACTTCAGGTGCAGCTAACATTGGGTAAGACAGTGATTCAGGTCTTAGCCTGCTATAGGTCCCCAACCATGTCCCAAGATTCACATTCCACATTCCTAAGCACCCTGGAGAATATTAGGGTCCGACCAAACACTCTCATACTGGGCGACTTCAACTACACCTCCATTAACTGGGAAAACTACTCATGTACCAATTCACTTGCACAACGCTTTCTGGAATTCATTAATTCCAATGGCCTGGACCAGCTCGTTCTTACCCCCACTAGAGGTAGCAACATCCTTGACCTGGTCATTACTAACATGGGGGACCATTGCTCTGCACCAATAGCCAACTCCTCCCTGGTTAGATCCAATCACAAGCTAATCACCTTGGAAATCCACATTCCTCCTACCCCCCAACAAGGGTAACCACCACGAAAAACTTATCCAAAGCTAACTTTGGGCTCCTAAATAAAGAGGGGGCTAACTTCACGGCACCCAAGCAAATGGACAATAGTTGCAAGACCACCAAATCATACACCAATGCACTGTACGAACACGTACACAAATGCATGGATGTCGCCATACCCAATAGAACTAAGATGCTCGCCTCAAAAAAAATGTAAGCCAATCTGGTGGCCCCCTGCCATAAACAAACTCTACAACAGAAGGAGGAAACTGATGCAGAATAAGGTGAAGTCCCAAGACTGGAAAATCTCCCTTATCAGCCGCAGCAAAAGGTTGAAATCCCTCATCAAATCCTCTAAAGCTAGCTATGAGAACAGAATTGCAGCAGATAGTAAAGACAACCACAAGGCCTTCTATAGTTATGTAAAGAATCTCCATGGCAATACCCAGATTTGCTCTGAGCTACAATGGTACCTCCTATACTGAGCCAACAGATATTGCAAATATCCTGGCGTTCAGATTCAGTGCTAATTTTACCCCTCTCCTCCCCCCCAAAGGACCAATCACAATACCAGTAGATTGCCAGGCACCTAGTATTACTGCTGCACAAGTTAAAACAGCACTGTCCAAGGCCAAGAATACAGCTTCTATGGGACCTGACATTATCCTTGGCTGTATTCTACATGAACTACAGAGTGAACTGGCACCTCACCTTTGTGCCCTGATCAATCACAGCCTCACCTCAGGCTTTGTCCCTACCAAATGGCACACTGCTAAAGTCATCCCTCTCCACAAAGGAAAAGCAACTACAGACCCCGGAACTATCATCCCATTAGCCTGTGAGTCTGATATGCAAAGCTATGGAACGCATCATCATGGACCTAATAATCAAGGATATAGGGAATCTCCATACTCTGGATCCTACACAGTTTGGTTTTGTGAAGGGTAAATCATGCCTGCTCAACTTGGTTGACTTCTTTGAGTCAGTCACCAGAGCTGTGGATGAAGGTAAGGTGGCTCATACAACCTACTTTGATCTGGCCAAGGCCTTTGATACCATTCCCCACTCAGGAATCATAGGCAAACTTACTAAGCTAGGCATCAACCCCTATATCACTAGGTGGGTTGCAAACTGTCTCACAGATAGAACCTACAGTGCGAAAGTAGCTGACTTCAAGTCAGACTGCCGACCAGTCACGAGTGGAGTCCCACAAGGTCCGGTCCTGGGTCATCTCCTGTTTGGTATGTACTTCTCTGAAGTCCAGGCCAACATGAAGGGACTCTGGTTGACAAAGTTCACAGATGATTGCAAGTTGGGAGCTATTATTAACTCCCCAAGTGATGCTGACATCTTACAGAAAGGCCTCAATGACACCAATGACTGGTGTCAGAACCATGGCCTTAAGCTCAATGCCAAAAAATGTGTCTTCATGCCCTTTGAGAAAAATCCGGTTCCCTTGAATTACCACATTGATGGTAGTCCACTGAACACAGAAGGCACTATAAGAGATCTGGGAACACAGGTCGACAGCAACCTCTCTTTTGACCACCACGTTGCAACTGTGGTCAGAAAGTCCTTCTATGTGGCACATCTCATTACTAAGGGTTTTGCATCCAGGAAGAAAGAGGTCATTGTCTCCCTCTAATTTTCCCTCATTAGGCCAATCATCAAGTACAATGTCCCATTTGGCATGTACCTCACTAGACACCTGCAACAACTGGAGAGGCCACAAAAGTACCTCACAAAGAGGATCCTAGGCCTTAAACACTTGACCTATATGGACAGACTCAAAAAACTCCAACTATTCTCTGTCTCATATCACCTCCATGTCTGACCAAGCTCTGTTACAAATGCTACATCTAAAGAAATCCCAATCCCTCCACATCACACACTCCAGAGACCTCAACATCATTACCACAATCAACAGAACATGCTGGAGGGACAGGTTCATAACCCAGAGACTGCCCATGTTATGGAATAGACTTCCCATACATGTCAAACAGAGCACCTCACTGGCCCTCTTCAATAGAAATCTTGATGAGTGGATGGGAAATAGAAAATTCACCCCGGGGATTCCTCCAGTGGCTCTGCTTGACAGAGGCACTAGGAACTAAGGTTGGGTGGCATGATGCCAGGGTAATCCTATGGGCTAGGCTTGTAAAGGCTCCAGGTCCATTAGCCTAGTACGCAGCTATGAACCTATGAACCTATATAATTAACCGAAACCACCAGTTGACTAAATGGTTAAAATAATCCAATTATGCTTTCCAATACTATAATAGCCATAATTTTGTGTAGCTTCTGTACCTTAAGTAACTGTCCTGTACTCAAACTACCAGTAACAACATCATAAATAGACCCAAAACCTTACATGCCAAAGTCAACACCAAAACATTATCCAATGCCACAAGAAACCATACAAGGGCAATTGCCACCCACATGCCTAGCTGTAAGGCTATTTCCCACCCAGTGTATGCAATAACAAATTTGAAATTTCCTTCCCAAAGTCCAACTATGCAATATAAGCAGAAAATATAATAACCCACCTAGCATTTGCTGACCAACAAACCACCTTCTAAATGACTAAAATACCTCCATCACATAAAGAGCCACATCAACTATAATCCTGTGAACCCCCATCTCCCAACAGAAACCTCTACCACAGAAACCTATCTTAATAAACAGAGCCTGTCAGACTTCACAGCTATCAACCTACCCCACCCCTTGACCAATAAACCACCGAACCATATTCAGTAAATCCAATTAGTCTAGTCACCTGTGCAACTACAGTACCCTCAGATAAGTCCTCTCCCACAACAAAACCTATCTTTGACAATAGCCAAAGTCTGTCCATCTTCGTACTCTCCACCTGCTCAACTGGCCAAAACTGACAGCTGACCAAGATTTATGTAGTCATGACTCTACCAGACCCACAGAGATCCTCCACCATAAACAAACAATTCCCAAACCTGTTTTATTCAGCCCCTCGTGCACCTTATCTTTACTTGTCCCCACACTGCTCACAAATCACACTGACTCTGACATGCCATAAGGAACCCTTAAGAATGTAGTATTACCTGCGATCTCAACATGCACCACTCCAGCTGCAGAACATCCACCCCAGCAGAATCCATAACACTGCCAGCACACTTCCCACCAGCCATCGACTGATTCCCACTGTGCACTTCCCCATCTAAAACCTCATTGTAGACCACTTTAGTGTCCAGCACATCCAGCCCAGATACAGCCTCTGTGCTGAACCATCTGTTACCACAATTGCGTAACACTCCAACTGGTGAATGACCCATCATAACACTGGCATCTGCAAAGAAAAATGAAATGTAAGACATATAAAACAACAGCATTCTGATACAACCTAGCCCCCTTCATCTACCAGCCACAACTCTCGTCCGGCTTCAGCATACACAACTCAACTCCTAAACTCCCTCTCTCAGGGAGTCAAACTCATAATCCACGAAACACCCTAGAAAAACTCTAATTCTGTCAGCTTCTAAGCACACAAAACAGCAACAACAACAACAACAACAAAAAATTTTGTTTATATGTAACTATCTCTATCTCCCTTAGTAACTGAAAGAGTTAACAGATAACATATCAATTGTATCATCACCCTACAATATTTAGTAACTGAAGTAAATCCCGTCCTTGCTTCCTCTCCCGGTCTATCCCACCAACCATGATCCCCCCAATGACATCACTATGACTGTCCTAAAAACCCACGCATGTTGTGCTGTCACAGCTCACTGATAATTCCCCTACCCTTACAAAAGTAAAGGCAAGAACAAGGAAACAGTCCATGAGTCAAGTCTCCTGCTATGAGCTGTCCATCACGGTAGGCAACAGCTTCATGCCTGTAACCAATGCAGTAGCACAGCTTTTGGAAGAAAGAAAAAATGCATGATGCAGCTTTTACCGCCGAGCACTGCATGTTGGGGATACCTAGGGCCAGACTAAACACCCTTCCTACAGAAACACCCCATGTGATCATCTTCTGAAAGAGAGAGAAAAGCAAAATTGAATAATCTAACATACATAAACACATTTAAAGAAAACCTCCCCCAGACTGCCCTCAATAAATTCATCTTTTTTTTACCACATCCAAGGGGGCTAACACATCTCAGTCTTGCATGACGAAATATCACAACATTTTCAATTGCTTTTTTTTTTTACAAGCAATATACCTTAACTGTCCTGTGACCCCGCCAGTTACGATTGTTAATAGGGTTATATATAACCACATTACCTGTGGCCCACTGCATAGACAGCTTCATCCCAACATTCGTCCTGTAGTTCTCTAACAACAGGATATATAAAGCTTTTAGTGAACCAGAAACAACTCTCAACCACCATAAACAAATCCAGAGATGACCATAGACACTTAGTATTAAGCTGACATAGACAGAATAAGGGAATGTGGATTAATATATGTCTCCAGAAGCAACGTCTACAGCTATAATTACTGTTATTACGTATTAAGTGTAAGTCACTACCTGTATCCCAAACAAAATTCACCAATCCCGTTAGACCTTAAGAACAGCACTGCACGTGCGTAAAACTAAGTAACAAATACGACGTATGCCTAACCTTCGGATGCTCTTCTTTGACGGGAGGCATCTACTGATCTAATCCAGCCTTACACTATATTTGCCCCACCACAAATCCTGATACGCAAAGTGAGGCATGTATATTGTGACCTGGAAAAACCTATGAAAGGCACCAAGGACTATTGCCCATGCAACTGAATACCCCTAAGCGCAAGTATGAGCCGTCCATTTTATATCGCCCCCCCACCACCAAATGACAAAGGAGATTACATTGGCATGCCTTTCCCCCTAATAAAGTTTGAAATGTGCAGTTTCAGCCATAAATGCAGCTATTTGAATGTGAGGCGTAACTCTCAACCAAACAGGAACAGAATCAGAGGTCAATCCAGAAAAATCAGTGACACTTTAAAATATTAGTACCATTAACTGGAAACATCAGCAGAGTACATACAAACTAATATACACTTCCTGAAGTAAAAGCAATCTTTAAGTCCTATTACCGCCTGCATTCATTAAGTGTAATTCACCCCTTTCCTTGCAAAATCACTGGTTTTAGAAGTGATTAAGAGGGAGAGCAAAAGGATATCCCTGAAAATCAGGGACAGTTGAGAGGTATGAATATGAGGTAAAACTGAACCTTCTACCACAGTCTACACTACCTGCCCTCCCCCTAACAGCTAACACTACTCTGCACTTGCATGTAAGTGAATGACACTCTCCAGTCCCTCACAGCCCACGAAAAAATACCCTGAATCCGTACATATAAGTTTGACTGAAATTGTCCATGCCTGCACTCCCAAACCTCCCCAGGCCAAAACAGGTGATCCAAGCACACTGACAACAAATGGACTCCATTACTAAAACAAGTATAAGTAACATTCATGAAATCAGTATTGTTTCACTCTGATATTCACCAGAAGTGCTCTTCGCCACACCCGCAACATGCTCAGTAATGGCTCCTCCACCAATTAGTTTGTAGTTACATGTATCGGCAACATATCCAAACATGATTGTAACTTCTTTTATATAAAACCCATTGCTCCTACCATTACTGGAATAATTGCTGCAGACTTTAATTTTGATTTCTGGAAAAAATGTAAAAAGAAAGGGAAAGATGTGAAAAAATACAGGAAGTGATAAAATGTGGTAAATTAGCTGTGTGAAATAAAAGTCAATGGACTTATAGAAGGGGGCACTTGGATCTGAAATTCATTATTTTGTTTTATCAGAAGACTTAAGGTAACAGATGGTGATACAACAGTGAGTTTTTTCAGATCATTTAGCAATATGGATAGAGGTGATGGAAGAAAGGGAGTTTAATAAAATAGCAAAGGGAATAAAAAATAAATGAGAAAGTATGGAATGAAACTGGAGAGTGGAAGTACTGCCGTTATGGATGGATTATATAATCATGAAGGACTTCTATAAAAACTGGTCTGGATGGTGGTTTGAATTTAAAAAGAAGTATAAAAAGTGTTCTTTTCAATGGCAAGATGGTGAAAGAAAGGAGAGAAAGTGAAGTGTGAGAAAATGTATAAAAATGTGTAAGAGACTTTAAAGAATACAACAAGAGCGTATTATGATATAGAAAATTTACAGCATTACTGTTTAGACAGAGATATTATTTGCAAGGGAGAAAGGAGGAGGTATCTACACATTTGCATAAATTAGTAAATGTGTATATTAGTATAATGAGGGAAGTAAAAAATGTAAAATGCAGAAGTGAAATAAAATCAACAAATTATGAATATTGTAGTGCAGCATGTGGAAAATATGTATAACAGAAAAAAAAGGAAAATAAAAGAGAATGGGGCATAATACAATTTCCAATGTGATGTAAGGAAGAATTTAGAAAATAAATTATTATTAATGATTTAGATGAAGTCATTAGGAAAGTACATGTTGATTCAGTATCAGCCCAGATGGAGTAGGGTATGGAATGTACAAGACATCAATGGATTAACAAAGAGAACATTATGCAAATGTACTGAATGAATGGTTTAAGGAAGGGATTCTACATAAAGAGTTATGTACTGTGATATTAAAATTTATATGGAAGAAAGATAAGAAGAATTAAATAAAAAATTGTAGACTCCTCACAGAAAATAACAGATTATATTCTTATGAGAATAATACAAATGAGAATGGAAGGAAGGATGAGGGATATTACAGGTGAAAATATATATGGCATTAAAAGGGAATGGATATCAAGACTTTTTCTGGTTGTGAGAGAAATTGTACATGATATTATAATTAATCTGGAGGTTGTGAAATACATAATAGGTGATATAAACAAGGCCTTTAATGTAGTAGGACACAATGCTTTGTAGGATGTTATAGAGAAATATGGAACAGGTAATAGAATTATGAGAGTGTGTAGTATGTCAGCTTATCAAAGCAATGGAGTGAGAGTGTTAATAAATGGGTGTCTGAGTAAAGAAATATGCATGAAGTTGATATAAGAAAATGATGTCCCGTGAGTAGAATATTGTTTGCATTGCTAATGAATGGGATAGTGACAGAAGTAGGTTATAAAATGAAAGATGCAAAAGGATGTAGTGACTGCACTAGTTTTCACACATGCAGACTATATAGTTGTAGTTGCTAAGAACAAAATATGGATGAGGTTTGTTTGAACGGATGTTTGAAAGAAATGGAAATGGCCTTGAATAAGGTTAAAATTAAGGGATTTTGTGATGTGGTTAAAATTGGCGGTGTACATTTTTCATTGAATGAAATGTCTTTGCTAAATATAACATTTGGGAAAATGATGTAGTTATGATGCAATGGTAGGGTGTGAAAAAAGAAATTAAGCATATGTGTCTTTTGTGGGAACTCACAGATTAGCATTCAGGAAAAAGGTTTAGCTTTTGAATTCTGTATTAATGGGAAAATAGCATACATGTCAAATGTTTCTATGATCTCAAAAAAATTTGAAAAGGAAATTCGGCAGTTGCTGTTTTCTTTCATGTGCGGTTCAAGGTTAAACCAGTGAAAACATGTGCGCTGCATATGAGTGCAGTTGAAGAGTGATTGGGGTTACTAAATGAAGTTGTTTATTCTGCTTCTTCAAACTTGTGGAGGTGTATTAAACTGGGTAAGAGGAAAAGAATGAGAAATTAATGCAGAGAATGATTAAATATAAGTAAAAAGATTATGGGGATGATACAAATAAGAGAAAAAGAGGAAAGGGACATATAAATGAAATTAAAGATTATCAAGAAAAATACTAACATGGAGAATAAAATTTGATGGTATGGAGAAAGATAAAAGGATGTGGTATGATTATGTGATGAAACCATTAAAGTAAGGAAAAAATGGTGTACCAAGATAAGGGATTGTCAGGCTTTATTATGCAGACAGGTTAGACATAAGTTACCAATATGTCATATAAAAAGAAGGTTGGAAGAGTGTGTTTATTCTGAGGGAGGAAGAGATGACAGACCGCATTTTCTGAAATGTAAAAGAGTAGTGAAACACTGGAAAAGTTGAGTGATTTATTTTTGAAAATATGAATGACATAATATAGCTATGAATATGATTATGTATGGATACAGCTATGGTTATGATTATGTATGAATATTATAAGAAAAAGAAGAAAGACTATGTGTGAAGAGGACATAACAATTTATTTTTTGAATATGGGTTGCTTGTAATGAAAGTTTAAATGAAATTTTGTTTAAAGGGAAAAGATTTTTGGGTGATATATTGTGAAAAATTAAATTATGGCTGTGGAAGAAGAAATGGGGTAAATTATGTAAAAATAATAATGATGATGTAAGAAAAATTATATACAATAAAAAATAGAAATGTGTATATATGTGCCTATGAATATGTACATTTTGTAAAAATGTAAATATGTAATTTTTTTTAATGTTTTATTAAATAAAAGACTCCTAGTATTTTTGCTAAGTGCATGGGATGTTTTAAATCCCCTTGATCCGCCACCTACTCATGCATATGGGGCCCTCATTTAACATTTAATGTGACTGGGGGTACACAGAGTAGTAAGCACCTCCCTTATGCTCCACTAAAGTATCAGTACTAGAAAATTAATCAATGCCCCTTGCTTGGGAAGAGAACCCAAATCCTTTTTCAGCAATGGTAGAGTTCTATTTGTTGAGCTACTGAGACTACAAATAAATATGTGAGCTTTCCAGACCCATCCAAAGAAAATAGCATTGATAAAGATCAAAATAGTACAAAACAAATGCAGCAACATAAACAGCCTAGTACTATATTTCTTGTTTGCTAAAATAACACTAACAGAAATAATTTAGGTCTAAACGTTTTTAGATAGCAGCATACCTCTTAATTTATTTGGTCAAGAATTCTAGACAAAGCCAAAAATAATGGAGGGTGGATGGATAAATTCTGGAAGAGTACTTAACTATAACTTTAATTCCCTTAAAAAGTTAATAGAACAACATATTTTGCATTGATATTATTTTTTTTTATCAATTAGAAGTTTAAAACTCTAATAACATGCATTACTTTCTGTAATCATGATTGATTTGCAGAAAATCAAAAATGTTACGAGGCAAGACCAACATCTGAATGAAAGTCAGGGACATTCTGTAAAAGTAGAGATAGCTGAGAGATTTGTGTCTCAATAACCCATTCCAGGATATGAATGTGTTTTGCTTGTACAATATTTTAAACAATGAAGTTACAGCTTTCTGAATGCTAGTATCACTTTCTATTTGTGAGTCTCATTAGAAAACTTGCAGAATTTGTAGTTTTAATGATTGAGATAATTAAAACAACATACCCTTTGATTCTTAAGATAAAGTTTCTTCATTTCAGATGGTTTAGTATGGTGTGATATTACCATGATATCAATAGCACCAGCAAGGAAAAGAATGAATGAAACTGCAGCTATAATCAACTTTCCATTTTCAAAATATGGAAAACTATGCTACCACTCATAAGGCAGAATAACCTGGCAAAATGAGGAGGATTGCTAATAGGGTCTATCCTATTCGGACTTTTCTGGTCAAAAAATGTTAAATAAATAAATAAATACATTTACTAACATCTAGGGAATGACATCACATCTTGGTTAAAATTTACTTTATACTTGTTTTACCTCACACACAGTTCATAAACCATTACAGGCTATTGGGAGAAATAGCTTAGATTGTAGAAGTGCAACTACCCAAATGGGACAAACCAAGTAATCTTCACCCCCCCCCACTAAAAAAATCAACACAAATCTGCTCTAGTCAGCGTCAAGCAATCAAGCAATATAGTTGAGACAAGGACTGCAGCATCATGAATACCATACCATGCATAATACCAACAAGCAAAAGAATAAAACTACTGTAATAGTCAACCTTTCCTCTTCAAAACATAGATTGGTATACTATTTTCGCCAATATAGAACAGATGGGTAACACTTGGCATATTTCCTAGCAAATGTGAAAGATGATCTCACCATGGTGAAACTGTGGACTTTATACATTTATAAAGTTGTTTGATACACCAGGTCTCTCTTTGCTTGCCATAACAGTCACTTGATTACACTATTTATAAGATCAAATGTTATTCAGCAGTTATAATACATTGGGTTTTACCACACACCTAACTCTTCAAACATTAGAGACTAGAGAGTAAGTTGAAAGAGTCTAAGAACCACTTCCTAAACCCAACAAAATAAGCTATTCTCATATTCTCTCTTAGCATCTCCAGTTACAAATTCTCATTGATAAACATCTCCCCATCTCATTCAACATTATCTCATGCTACCCACTGCATTGCTAAAACATTGATCTCCGATCCCCCCTCCTACACAGACACACACAGTTATAACCATGTGCATAAGTTTAGACTTTGGATAGTTTTTTGAGTTCACGTGAAGGTATACATTCATAAATAATGGCCCAGAAATGTCAAAGCTTTACAATGAAACTCCCCCTGCACTCTCAACTTCTTAGCTCAAGAATCAGAAAAAAATAGAATAAAATCAGGAGTAGCTTTTAACTATTTCCCTTATATATACTTAAAAAGTTGATAGAAAACCAAGCTTTACATTATCAGACATTTTCTGAACCAGACAAAGAATGAAATTCACATGCCCGGCAGTATTTAGTTACTTTAATTCAAAACAATTTGCCAGAAAGCCACAAAGTTTAAATGGAACAGATCAAAATAATTTCCAATTTATTTGCTCAAGAATTCTGTACAAAGACAAAAATGACTGGAGGGAGAAAGCACCAAAGGAAATTTTAAATACTACTTTTATATCTATTTGTTAACCAGGTGCACCCATTGGAAAAAGTATCCCTTTTCAGGGGTGACTCATGAGTACTGTCTCAGTGACTTGCACAAAGTCAGACTGTGGGCAAATTGATTCAAGCCCCATGTATTTAACTGCAGGCAACAATTTGTTAACTTCTCAGGACCTTAAGTGTCAAAAAATTCTAACTCACTTAAAAGGTTAGCAGCCCTACAACGGGTATTGCATAGACATACAATTTCCAAACAATGAAAACTATGAAACTCTAAGGGGATCTGACAGTTGGTATAGAGGAGTAAAGCTCCAAGCTCCTAATAATCTGCCTCAAGAGTTCAGTGTTTGATTCTTTCTACCTCTAACTTTGTGAGTCTGATCACATCACTTAATTAGAAACTCCAAAATGGGGGGTACAGTAAACACACACACTCATTCCTTTTTTTGCTGCTACATGTAGTAAAGGCATGAACTCTGACTGCTGCTTAAAAATTCAGTAAAAACTAGCTTGGTGTACTTCTCCTAACTGCTGTTTTGAAGTACATAAAATAGGCATCTTGTACTCTTTTCAAAAGATCCGCATTCCCCCATGGCAGAAGAATACTGCAAGAGTTAACTCTGCTTGTCTGCCTAGACAGAAAGTGTTAACCATGCTTGTGTATACTCATCCAGACAAGATATTTTTATTATTCCAGGGTGTAGGACACTCACTGTGGCACATACTTTTATTGGGGGGGGTGGGGGGCAGATGTCTAGTGTGCCGCCCTCTACTGATGATTATGAGAATGGGCAAGCATCTGCACCTTATTATCTCTGCATACAAAGTGTTACCCAAAAATCAATGATATTTTCACCATCTGAGGTACTGTATGGATATAGGATGAGTGGGATCCTAGATTTAATATCTTACACATTGGAAGGTCTTAAGGAGTCTGTTGTAAAGTATGTTCTAAATATTAAGTCTGGCACAAGAACACCCAGTAGGAGCATAACAGCAACACAACATCTGATATATCTGCACAGCTAGAGCTAAAGACTTATTAAAATGAGTAAAACAGGAACTTCCAAAAATCCTCCCCTTAGATGATGCTGTAAAAGAATTCATCCCAAGTTTTCTGAGTATCCTAAATAGCCTTGCACCTCCTAGAAGGAAGAGACTAAAAGCAAATAATGTGGTTTGGCTATGCATAAGGAGTAGAATGTTAATGCAGGATAGAGAAAAAGCATGGAAAGAATTGCAAAATTTTAAAACACCTCAATATCGTGAAAACTTCTGAATGCTGAACAATCATACTAAATAGCAAATTAATGAAAATAAAAACTATGTAATAACTTTCAGAATAATAGTAAACACAACCCTAAAAAATTCTGGACAGCCGCTAAAAAAATCTTGCATCCCGGCTGAAAATTCAACCCTGACCCTTCTCCCAATAACTCATCACTCAAAACCACAATGCAATTCAACTCTTATTTCACAAACAGTATAGCATCTCTAACCAAGGATACCTCAATATCTACTCCTATCCCTGGTCAGCAGCCAGGTATCACCACATCCACTTTCACCTTCAAATCCATGCCAGCATCCTGTATAAAACTACTCTTAAACAAACTCCAACCATGGTCTACTTCAGCTGATAGCTTTCCAAGCAAGTACCTAACAATAGCAGCTGACAGCATTGTCTATCCTGTCTCAATCTTTATAAATAGGTCAGTGCAGGAATCCCACGTTCCCTCTCTCTGGAAAAAATCAAACATTATTCCTCTGCACAAAGGAGGAAATTCAGCAGACATTATTAACTTTAGACCTATAGCAATCTCATCCTCCCTCTCCAAAATACTTGAAAAATGTATTCAGAGATAATTGCTAAACTATCTCCTGCAGGAAGAACTCCTATGCCCCACACAACATGGCTTTCATCCTTCCCATAGTGCTAACACTGCACTCAAAACCTAGATACTGTCAATAAAGTTAAAGATAATGGCAAACTAATCTCCTTCTTATTTGTAGCCTTGTGTAAAGCCTTTGTTGCAGTTTGTCACAGCAAACTTCTACTTTAAATGCCCTCATTAGTTCTCTTTCAGCCCACCCTTCTATGGTTCAAAAGCTACCTATCCAATAAGTATCAGTCAGTAAAATGGTGCTCCACCTTCTCTCCATACTTCACAGTCACCACAAGTGTACTCCAAGGCTCAATCTTTGGTCCCCTCCTCTTTAACATTCTTACCAACACCCTCCACACATCCACACAACAGGCCACCCTTATACAGTACACACATGACTCCACACTCATTTGCATATCTGACAACATGTCACACCTCTAAAAAATTACTCAGGAAGTAACAGCCATTGAAACATGGCTTTGCAACACACACCTCATGATCAACAAATAAAATGAAATAATACTTTTTTCCCCAAATCTTTCTCTCATGAAAAACAAAATCTCAAGTCGCTTCTCATAGCAAAGTATTAGGTATGATAGTGGATGATAATCTTAAATTCAAAGTGTATATATAGAAGCACATAAGAAAAATTCACCAAAAACTAGGGCTGCTTTATAGAGATAAAAATGTTCTCACCAGCATAACTGAGGCTGTACTTATCATTACTTAGCTCCTCCTCACACATCCTTATTGTGCTCTCATTCTTAACAACCTTCAGGCATCACAAAAATCAAAATTTGAACAATGCTATAACAGAGTTGCTAAATTTGCAGCAAATTCCACTTTCCGAACCTACCACTGTATAGCACTAAAAAGCCTAAATTGGTTAGAACTGCTCATCAACTAACATATACACAGCGTCTTACGACGTATAAAATTATCCAGAATTCATCTGCTTCTCTGGCACTAATTAACACTCTGCACAACTATGTTTCCAGTCAGTCATTATGATCCAGTAACCAAAAACTCCTGTCTGTCCACAGCCCTGTCAAATCTGCTGGGCATTGTCTGTACCCATACCATGTTGCTAAGGCCTGGAACTCCTCACCTGCATCTATCAGGTCAATACCCTCCCTCCTATCTTTCAAAAATATTCTGAAAGGCTTCCTAGCCAAAAGCTGCCTCTGTTCTTGCTCAACGCCTGGATCAATTATATCTCTAAATGTGAACTAATACCCGTTCATACCTTATATCTCCTTACTCTCCCTTCTTCACTCATCTCCTTACTTCTATCAGCTTCTCTCCCTGGCTTCTCTCTAAGTATACCATAAGCCTGCTATCCTCTCACTTCATACTGTAATTCCTGTTTGTATTATACTAACTTACATTTACTTCTCTATAAACTTTCTAAAATTACTCTAAATATTAAATTGTTGTCATATAACTTGTGTAGCTATTCTTAACCACTGTTTTCATATTATGTCCAGTTTGGTAAAATTATTTAAACTGTAATGCGTTTTTGTATTATTTTTAAAGCTTGTAAAAGTATTGTTCTTTAAATGTTTTGTAATACTTTGGAGCTTTTCTCCCCAGACTGCCACTGAAAATGGGCTCCTACATAGTTAGACTTTCCCAGTAATCAAACGTCAATAAGTAAAATAAATACATAAATAAATGGCTTGTAGCATGGAGGAGGACCTTATCTACTGGCAGAAATGTAAGTAATACTGATTACATGGTGGAGTTGGAAGGCAGGAGCCAAAAACAGAAACTCCATCATGTTAACATGATGAAACTGTAACATGACTGATAGAGATGTGGGCACTCAGAACCTGCAGTGGTCATAGGAGAAATCAGAGCTGGATCTTGACAAGCTTTTCAGTGATGATCACTGTGATATCTCTTGGATGAGTTAGTGTTTCAAGACATCTATCCTCTATCCACTCAGAAAGTCTAAGCAGAGCTACTGGAGATAGAGGTTATATTCATTGTTACACAAGGACATACCCATCATGTTGAGCACTACGTGGCTGCACAGCCTGAATGGCCAATTCAACAGGCTACACACAGGGTAGATGAAAAAGTAACATATTCCAAGTTGGAGGAATAACAGAAAATGTTCTATGTGTGTCATAATCCAGGAAACTGACAGTCTTAGGCCTCACTGGTACTGCTGGTATCAAAATAAAAACAGAAACACCAGGGATGAAGAGGTCAGCTTTTGTTATCTTGTTTGAGCTGTACATATTTAATAAAATTTATATTGGGTTTGCATTAAGATCTAAGGATGTAATGGTGCCCCACTACTCTTCCCTCATCAGACCCATTATTGAGTACAATGCACCAATTGGAATGTACCTGGCTAGACATCTCCAGCAGCTGGAGAGACCACAGAGGTACCTAACCAAGAGGATTACTGGCCTCAAACAGTTGCTCTATGCAGCACGGTTGAAAAAGCTAAGACTGTTCTCTGTTGCATACCACTTTCTCAGAGGCGATCTCTGTCTAACGTACAGAGCCATGTCAACCCAGAATTGCTGAACATTCTCCATCTTAGCAAAACCAAATCTACTCGAGCTACACACTCTAGGGATATAAACGTCAACACAACAATGAATAGAACTTGCTGGAGGGATAGATTTCCTTCACAGAGACTTCCCTTACTATGGAACAGGGTCCCGATCTACATAAGACAGAGGCCCTCACTATCACTCTTCAAGAGGAATCTTGATGAGTGGATGGGTAACAGAAAGTTCACACCGGGGATCACACCAACAGCACTACTAGATAGGGGCCAAGGGTACTAGCTGCTAGTACAAGGGTCTAGGGAACTACTAGAGGGGTGGTGAATACCACACAATGTTGCTGGGCTAATATATGCCTTCAGGCAGATAGCCCAGTACCAACCTATGAACCTATGAACTGATGAACCTAAATGCCTTGCTAGCCTTTCAGAGGCTAGCAGACTGCATTCTGGCCAGAGCTGGAGACTATGTTGTTGTCTATATAGATGCCATTACAATTGCCTGTCATTTTTGGAGGTAACTTCAACATGCTATGGAGATTGCAAGCAGTCTAAAACAAATAATGTTATCTATGAAGGCAAAGAAATACTAGATGGAAATGGCAAGTATGCCCTATCTTGGTCAGTGGGTGGTTAGTATTAAACTCTGGTCAGGCTTGACAAGGTGAAGGCTATTCATTCATGTCCTGTCCTACTTATTGTCAAAAAGCAAGTTCATAGGTTCATAGGTTCATAGGTTGGTAATAGGCTATCAGCCCTAGGGCCTATACAAGCCTAGCCATAACAATTCCCTGACTATTTCTTCCCACATTATTTACTTTCCTGGACCCCTGTCTAGCAGGGCGACTGACGTGATCCCTGGGGTGAATTTCCTTTCTCCCATCCAATCGTCAAGGTTCCTCTTGAAGAGGTCCAAAGAGGCACTCTGCTTGACATGTATGGGCAATCTATTCCAGAGTCTGGGGAGTCACTGGATCAGGAACCTATCCCTCCAGCATGTTTTGTTTATTGTGATGACAAGGTTTAGATCCCTGGAGCGTGTAGCTCTGAGGGATTGGGATTTCTTTAAGTGTAGCATGTCCAACAGCTCTGGGTTTGACATGGCCTTGTATGTTAAGCAGAGATTGCCTCTGAGTAGATGATATGTGACAGAGTATAGCTGGAGTTTTTTAAGGGCATTGCTTCAGATTTCAGGTTATTAGAGAAGGTTTGGCCCTCATTATAGCATGACATTCACTCTTCTTATGGTCCTTATGCAAAAAGACAGATCAGATAAGTGTATCTGGACACTGGCTTGGGAGCAGACATTCCAAAAGCTCTGGACAGCCTTGAGTGCTTGTCTGTATAATCCAGTTTGGATTTCAGTTAAGAGTTTATGTTGCATGTTGATGCTTAAACACATTGTCTTGGGCTGTACTCAGCCAGGTCACTTCTAATGATTAGGAGCATCCAGTAGTAAAACTTAGTTATAGAAGTCATATGGAACTCTGAAAAATGAATATCTTGGTATAAATGGGACTCTCCAAAATGTTTAACCTTATGTTTATGACAGGAAATATACAGCTGCTACATACCACTCCATTAAAGTTGTATAGGAGTAGTGGACAAAACAGTAAACATTTTACATGGTGCTTGGAGCTGCAGTCCTATAACATGAAATCCAGCATTGGAATGATGTCTGTAATATAAATGTAGATAGTGTACCAAGGCAGGAGACTAGCTAACACCAATGGTGGTATGCACCTTCAACCAAAACTGTGTTCCTTAAAAGCATTTCAGGAATTCTTACCTGTGGTCTAAAATGAGGGGAAATGTGAGAGTCTGCACAAAACCAGTAGCTGTTTACTTTTCACTAAAGAAGTCAATACGTGAAAATCTGTTCAGACATATCTTTCAGCAGGAATGCAGCAGAGATTTGAAAAGTAAATATGTCTCATATACAACACACACACACACACACACACACACACACACACACACACACACACACACACACACACACACACACACACACTTACTTCAGCAGAGCATAAAGCTTCTTAGAATGTTACTTCCTGTCAGAAGATATATTATTTGCATTAAAAATCTTTGGTTACCCAATCAGCTTTTCTCTGAAGAATATTAGCTTGAATCAAAATTTAAACAAAGCTGGAGGTGGAGAACCAAAGATTCGTATAAAAAAAAACAAAAATGGAATTAAAACTATGGCTGCTATAAAATAATATCAGTGTTAGTGACAGAGAAAATGACAATTGATAGATACTTTCCCTGGGATTCATAAAGGTTGCCACTAAGTGTACACATTCTGCATTCAAGAACACCCCACCACACTGCTTGTGTTGTCTATTCACTCAGAAAGATTACACTACGTATATATGTAGTCTGCACTTTGTGGTAACCTTCATGAATCCCCCTCAATATTCAAGGCTTCAACAAAATCAGTAGGAAAACTAAAATTGGGAGGAAGGAGGCAAGAATTATGCTTTTATTGTCTATTCCCTCAGAACGTGTACACTTATGGTTGGCATTTATCCAGCACTTTGGCAAACTCTTCAAAAGAGGAGTAAAACCCAGCAACACATTCAAATACACATGAACGGCTAAAATTGGTATATACACAATAAAAACCCTTTCTACCAATTTCATTCAGCATTTATCCCTCTTAAGTACTACACTAAAATATTAATTTATTTATTTAGTTATTTATTTACATTTGTTGACCGGGAGTGTTCGACTGGATGGAGGTCCATTTTCAGCGGAGGCCCGGGGAGAAAAGCTCCATAGTTAAAATAAACTGACAGTAGTTACATTGGATTACATAGCGATTAACAATTTAACATAGCGATTAATTACAAACATATTTACAGATGAAGAACATAGTGCATCAATAAACAACTAGAATCTTTATCTGTGAAGTACATAACAGACATTAACAAATGTTACACTAAGAAGTTCCTGCTGTATAATAAGTACTAGGCTTATGGGCATCTGAGCTTGCTATAATCAAGGTAATTAGTGGGGTGGAAAGAAAGGTAGTGGTTGGATGGGGTGGGTGATATTACAGTGGGAGTTGCAAGGGCATAGCCAGCATATTTTTAGGTGCACTTTTAGTAAAGTTTTGAAGTGGGTGCATGGTGGTACGGAGGTAATTGTGGGTGGGAGTGAGTTCCATAATTTGGCTATGGTGCCAGAGAATACTGCTTCACCAGCAGAGTTATTGGCTTTAGTGATCTGCAAGTGATTTTTGTTGCTGGATCTTAGTGGTCTGGTGGTGCGATAGGGTTGGAGTAGATTCTGGAGGGATGGGACATTTAGTGGATGGTTTCTAGTTTGTGGGTGAGTGATGGTTGGTACCATTGAAGGAGGTGAGGGAGTTCAAGCCAGCCCAGTTCAGCAAGTGAGAGACAGTGGTGACTACGGTAGGATACCCCTGTGGCGAATTTGGCGATTTTGTTGTAGCAGGTCTCTAGCTTGTTTAGATCGCATTGCCTTAGGATGGTATATATTGGAGAAGCATAAAGTAGGGTGAAGCTAAGGTGGGAATTTGCTATTGAAATCTTTGCTGCTTTGGTGAGAAGTTGCTTATTTCTGTATAATGCTCCTAGTTTTTTGTGGACTCTTTTTATGGTCATGGATATGTGAATGTCAAATTTTAGTTTATTGTCTGTTTCCACTCCTAGCAATTTGGTGTGTTCAGTTGGGTATATAGTGGTGTTGTCTTTTGCTGTGATGTTAAAGTGAGAGTTGTTTTGAGTATGTTTGGTGTGTTGGAAGATGGGTAATTTAGTTTTGTTTGGGTTGAGTATTAATTGGGCATCGGATAACCAAGTTTCAACAGAGGAAAATGCTTCCTGTGTGACTTTTTGCAGTTTGTGTAAGGACTGGGCTGAGCAGATGATGGTTGAGTCATCTGCATATTGTATGGGTGTGCCATGTTTGGTGGCAGAGGCTAGATTACTGGTGAAAACAGAGAAGAGTAGGGGTCCAAGGATGGATCCTTGGGGAACCCCTATGGAGACAGGTAGTTGAGGAGATATGTCATTCTGCCATACAATGGATTGTTGGCAGTCAGATAGGTAACTCTGAAACCAGTTGGTGACTGATTGAGAGAAGGATATGTTATTGAGGACAGAGATGAGTTGTTTGTGCATATATTATATATATATATATATATATATATATATATATATATATATATATATATATATATATATATATATATATATATATATATATATATAGATATATAGATAGATAGATATATATATATTAGATATCAATTCCATTAGTGAAAGTAATTCCTTCACACTTGTACCCCCATTCTCATGGCCTTCTGAAATGGTTACTCACTACAAGAAAATCTTTTAATGTTAGACTTCGACTAAGAATTTTTGCTCAAGTTCTGTCTAAAAAATAAATCCTTCATTAAAAGCTGCAAAGTCTAATAATGTTAACTGCTTTATCAAATATACAGCTTATTGTTTGGCAAAATAAACTTTGATTCTTTCAATACTATTAAGACAACGTGACCAAAATTTCTAAATCCACCAACAGGTCTTTCAGTTGGCTCCTCCTTATTAGATCTGTTAATTTTAAAATACGATTGCATCACATCATTATATGCATAAACTCTCCCAATAAATATTTTTATTATCTTAGTGATTTAATTCAGGTATTTTTCACTCACACTCCAAATTCTATGGGCCCTATTCCAAGTTTGCGTCATGAACAAATCTGATAAACATTGTAATGATTACTACACAGTGGGCCTCTAAGGCCGGCTCTGTGCTCTTGCAGTGAGCTTACTATCGAAGAGAGAATCACCGTTGAGCAGGTGCTCTCAACAGCAAACGGAGGAATGGTGGACTGCCATGCTTCACATTTTATAGTTTAATTTGAAATGTAGGAATACAGGGCCCATATCACATTATTTTGCCATCAGTCCTGCGAATGAGTTGACTCCTTGGGCATAGAGACTGAAACATGCAAGAAGTCATTTGGGTCCAAATTCACTGCCATTTTTCCTGAGGTCTTTGAAAGTGACACTATTATGGCTGGAGAATGTAAGTGCAGTGCACCTTTTAGGGTACAGAGGTGGTGCGAGGAGTCCAAGATATTTCTGGATATCTGCCATAAGCAGTGCAGGTGGTGGCTCCTGAAGTAGGGCTATACCACGTCACAGTATATGGCCAATGCCTGGAATAATTTGGCCGAGGTTGTTACTCATGCTACTGGCATCCAAAGCTTGAGGGAACAGCATTGTAAGCAGTACAGTGACTTGACTTGATGCAAGCCTGACCTCCCTAGCCAATAGGAGAATGAAATTATGGCAAGACTACCACCTCCATACTGTGAGTATAACATACATGATTTACCTATCCAAGAATCTTGCTAATGCATGGCACCATACACCTTTTCATTCTGCTTTTTATCTCCTGCCCTGAAGAGACTGAATAGAGCAGGGAGATGTCAAGGAACAGACTGGAGCTGTGTGGTAATTACAGCTGCTGCTGCAAAATATGTGTCTGTTTGCCTAGTGACAGTTGCAATAATTATCAAGAATCCTGGATAACATTCATACAGTAGGACTACATCTGTCATTACTGGCACATGACTGTGTGATGGTAGATTTTTGCTTCTGCATGCCACCCATTGCTCATTTGGAAAAATACCACATCATGTTAAATTGATGTGCATTGCAATTGTTAGAATGGTTCTAGGTTCAAGCCCCCCCCCACTTCCCCAAAAAATTAAAATATGTTGTTGTCATATAGTTTTATATGTGTAGCCCCAGTAATATCATAGCACCATTACAAGGTCCATATATGTCTTAGCCATTTAACTTGTCTGGGCACATCATAATATACAATGCGCACATCTATCTAATGAATATCACATTTTTATTGGGTCATTAGCACATTTCTCATGTGTATATACAGTTATGTTATTGTCAAAACTGAAAGAACATCCTGGGACACAAGAACAGATATGCAGTGCTGATAAATTGCTTCCAAATTTATGATGCTATTAAGTCAGATTGCATGAGATAATAGCTTCTGGCATAGGCCCCGGCACCACCATATACAATTACACAAGAGTCATCATAGATTAGTACTAGGCTAACAGCAACTGTAGGCCATCTCAAGCCTAGTCCATTACCCCATGTGAGAATCAAGCCCTGCACCTTCCGTCTGTAAGGTAAACACCTTAACTATTATGCCAGGTTCCCCAACAACCAACTGTGTAGGTCCTACTATTAAAAGCGTATTTTTCTTAACTGTATTATGAGTATGGATTTAGTTAAGAATGTAGTTGCATTGTTTTTGTATGTCTCTTGTCCTAACTCTTTGTTGCTATTCTTTTTGTTTCTACGTTTATTTACTTTTGTATGCCTTTCAATTTCTATTTCTTATATGTGCAGCAACACAGCAACTTGCATTGACTACACTGGCACAGCCCTCCCTCTACAGGGGGCAGCAGTGATACCACCCCACCAGAGGCACTCATAACATTTGGGTCTCAGCCTGCTATAGTTGCCTCTACACCTCCTACCCTACCTGCACCAATTGCCTCAAGTAGCCTGATACAAGAGGATGGTACAGTAGTACCCACCAAGAGTAGCGCAAGTGGAGGTGCCACTGTTGTCACCTGTTGGGAGCTGTCAGAACTTGAGGGGATATACTAGACAGGAGATTGGATTCCCTCACTGGCCAAACAGAGACCATGCTCAAGTAACTTATTGAGTACTGTCCATGCCCAGCTCTGTCTCTAGTTCCTGAGTCAGGACCCAGTGGTGATGGCTCCTAGGTTGAGAAGTAGTCTCAAACCGTGCTGATGCTGTCATAGACTGCATCTCCAGACCTGATTCCCCCCTCACTCTTGAGTCTATGACCACCCCTGCATATTATATGATCCTCTCCTTATTGTTGCCTGTACACTGTATGGCTGATGATACATTCACCATTGTGTTCTCCCTCCCTCATTTTGTTACTCCACACCCTTTCAGTCATGTCTGTCCTCCATTGTGACATACCATCCCTCTCTAATCCATCTCTTACCTCCGTGAATTCCTTCCCAATCAATATCTTTTCAATAATAAAATATAAAAGATTTCTGTCCTACAAAAAATAATCTTACCTATACGTGCCAGTTTCATAAACCTTTATATAATTGACACGACTGGCTACAGTTGTTCATCAAAAATATTCAAAATTTTGACACATCCAGGAATTCATCATTAAATCATTACAACTACTGCACATCACCCATGGTTACTGAATTAAGAAGTGGAGAGGTGCACCTCCTATCCCACCTCCTATCCCACCTCCATCCTACCCATTCCTCATTTGATCACCTTGTGTGCTATCCTTCGCATGCTTCTTCTTTTTATTTCTTTCATACACTCTCATTTGCAACCTTCAGTCTGATTAAAAAATAGATAAACACACCGCACACAGATGCCCATAGAGGGCTTATATATTAAAATAATTGTCTGTGGCCATATATTACAGGAGACTGACATAAATCAGCATCACTTTTCATCTGTTACCACTGGGAAATTATAGCTACCATCCTATGGCAAAAATAAAGAAAAATCCTTTAACCAGACTAAGACTTTGCCACTGGTCATGCAAATGAGCTGAACGCAGGTGCATTTCCCAGCTAATGCTCTGCTATGTACAGTATGAGTGACACAGGGATGGTTTCAAATCCATGCAGGTGTAATCATTTTGTCATGTTATCACATGTGCCTTTCCCTGAAATGAAACATTCTTATCCTCAGTGTGTACATTCTGTCAAGGGGTTTGGCACTGTCTAACACATTTAAATGTAGAATCATCCAGCATTATTGAGGTATGATGTTGTGAGATATGCTCTTAACCCATCTCTACCCAGGTCATAAATTCTTGGCTCACCTTGTGTTCTATCACCTATGTGCTTCCACTTTTCATCTTAGTCTATATTTCCATTTCCAGCCTTCAATTTGGTCAGAAAATATATAGACACAACGCACATATATAAATACCCACAAAGGGCTTAGAAGAGAACAAATGTCATCTTTGTGTTATCATATGTTGCATGATAGCTGACTGAGAGAAACTATTAATTAACCAAACAGAAAAGACAATTTTCATTATATGGCAAAACTGGAGAAAAATCCTTCAAATGCAATAATATATTCGCATCTGTTGTGCAATGAAGCTGACAGTTGATAAGCTTCACCAAGCAATATTGAAATAAGATAAAAAGAATAGTTTCACTGTAACAGTTTCAATGTCTTATTGTATTCATGAAGTGATGTGCAGATTTTGGATCCTCCATTTGCTATATGTCAATTTAAACATGTAGTTTTCAGTCATCAACAGTATTCTAACATAACCCTGATTTCAGTTTGCAAGAATCCTTTTGTATGAGTGCTTCTGAGACATGTCATATTAGTGTGTTGGTTTAGAGAATATCAGTAATAAAAGCATGGGTTAAAGTGCACACAGGTGTAGTTTTCTTTTTTGCTATGATGTGTTCTATTTCCTGAACATAAACATTACTATCATCAAATAGTAAGCATGTTGGGGAGTTTGGTATTTCCTAAAGTAATTTCTGAATTTTTCTGCCATTGCTGATCTAGGAAGACGGTGGATATGGGCTATTATCTCATCTCCAATGGGTTCGTTCCATATTTTCTCACCTTGTGTCACCACTGCTCGCTTCCCTTTTTCTGTCTGTCCTATACTCCCATGTCCAAATTATTAGATATTCCTTACATGGATAGAAAATTAACACATATATACCTGCAATGCCCTTAACATATTCATCTTTGTGCAGTGTTTTAACATTCCCTTGAAACATGCATGTCCTATCCTTTCACCCAAGTTCTTATGTGGTTTCACTTGATAATGGTCTGGTCTGTAGACTATCCATTAGATAGGTAGAGGTTCAAATCCATGGATGACTACCTTGTATCAGTATGCAAAGAATATATACAATGCAATAATAACTTACCATGAATTTATGAAGTAAGATAAACATAGTGCATGTATGTGAAAACTTCCATGGCTCAGTGCAGTCATGCATTGATGTGAACATTATCAATACACTTCCAGTAGGGTTTTAACCCCCCCCCCCATTGTTTGGTTCATTGTTTCCATTGTTCACTTTTCAGTCTAGCCTTCAACAATGGGCTAACATTCCCTTGCAATGTGTATTTTTTGACTCACTAACTAAATTTTTCAATGGCTTCACTTGCTAATATAGTGGTGTAATGAATATCCTTTCCATAGGTATGGATTTGACCCATTTAGGAGCATTTTACTTATCTTGCTACCCATTAAATGCTGTAAGATTTTTTGTATCTATTTTGCAATTGAGCAGATAATTGATATGCACCACCAAGCAATAAAAGGTGAAGTGAATAGTTTCACTGTAACAGTTTCCATACAGAAACCATTCACCTAAAATGTGATTTCAGTCACCTTTAGTCTGACTGCCTCCATGGCAAGCTTTGCTAATGCATTGGTCCAGAGAATATCAATGACATAGGCAGGAGTTCAAATCTATTTAAGGGGAATATCTTATCTTGTGATCATCAGTTCATTTCCCATGAAATGAAACATTCCTATCATCAGGATGTTAATTATTTCAGGGAGTTTTGTCATCTCTAACCACATGTATTTATGGAACTCATCTACCATTTTTGTGTTCATACATTGCCCAACAGTTGGAAGAAACGAATGTAGGTGACAACATATAAATAGCACTCAACAGCAACGTTGCCCACATATGTTCCCAAATCCCAAACAGCTGAGTCAACTCTTAGGAGTGTATTGTAAATGCATTAGTTCCCGGGGTAGGTGACTTCCCAAAAGATACAGTAATGCATTTTTTGGCATTTAGATTCAGTTAATAATTTTGACACTAGTTATTTATTTCAGAAAAACATTCCTGCAGGATAATATTTGACAGTGAGAAATAATTGTCAAATATACACAAGAGGTATTATCCACATCATATCTGATGCTTTATGGTATCATTCAGTGCGCTGTCTAATGCAGTCTTTGTCAACCCAACAGTTGCATAGGGAAATATAAGCAACAGTAATCTTTCACTTTATTTACATATTTGCAGGTATAATTTGATGTACTGTTAAGTAGGATTGCTTGACTTGCCAGATGAAGTAGCAAGCATCCTTTCCCACTAATTCAATCTGTATCAGTTGGCTGGTGCATGAAGTCACCTAAAGTGGGAGATTGGCATAATGTTTAAGGTGTTTACTTTACAGACACAAGGTGCAGGGCTTGATTCTCACATGGAGTAATTGGCTAGCATGGGGTAATTGGCTGGGCTTAAAGTGGCCCACAAGGGCAGTTAGCTTAGTATTAACTTATAAACCTATAAAAAATCAAACGTGAATGGATGTGGGGTGACTTGTGAATAGGACTGTGAGCATTACAAATAATGCTTTTTTTATTTTTATTTTTTGTTTTGTTAAATAGTCTTTTGATAGTCAACAATTTCTATTGCCAACCATCCAATAGGATATGTATTCTTGTCAATGTTGTGTGTAGATGAATGTGAGTATTTGTCTGTCTGCCTGTCTATTAGAAAAGCTGTGACTGGGTAGTACTAAATGCATCTCATAACATAGCAAGCAGGTAAATACATTATTATAGTTGTTATTGTATATTTATTCATTCATTTGATCCTAATCAGATATTTGAGGTGTTTACAGATAGCGAGTTCTAGCATTTCTGTGCCTTAAAAAAACTTTCTTTGCTGCATAATATACTGTTTTTTGCTGTTAAGCACTTTTAAAGTAGTTTAAGTCTTTTTTTGTTGTTTAACTGTTGTAGGCTACACACTAAAGTGCGCTAGCCTGTTAAAAGCATTTAAAGTTGTTTTTGTGAAGTTTATTGTATCCTCTGCTTAAAAAAAAAGAAAAAAAAACATATTCTTGTTTTCTGCCTTTTCTAAGCTAGTCTAGTCCAGTTTTCAGGTTCTGCTGAATTCAGGGCTGTGGTATATGTTCCCGTGTTGTCCATATCCTTACTTGGATAGGAGGAAGTTTCTTTGTTCACCAGTGAGAGTGGAGAGCTTTAAACAGCCTATCTGTCCCTGGAGGAGTGGTCTCAGCCCAGCAACTAGTAGTTTATTGGCCGCTTTGGGCTAATTACTATCTCTTTCATCTCCTTCCATTAAAACCCGCATTTGCGTGGTTTTGCACTTGTATACTACAGAGCCAAGCTCCTCGTGGTGTCCTGCAGAGTACTACAAGCAGCAGAATGACAAAAAAGTGACTTTCAACTGATTAAGAATTTTTTATTTCTCTGCATTTTTCCTGTGACTGCTAACCTCGCCAAAAAGTGAGTTCTAGCATTTCTGTGCCTTAAACAAACTTTCTTTGCTGCATACTATACTGTTTTTGCTGTTAAGCACTATTAAAGTAGTCTAAGTCTTTTTTTGTTGTTTAACTGTTGTAGGCTACACACTAAAGTGTGCTAGCCTGTTAAAAGCATTTAAAGTTGTTTTTGTAAAGTTTATTGTATCCTCTGCTTAAAAAAAGAAAAAAAAAACAAAAAAAATTCTTGTGTCTCACCTTTTCTAAGCTAGTCTAGTCCAGTTTTCAGGTTCTGCTGAATTCAGGGTTGTGGTATAAGTTCCTGTGTTGCCCATATCCTTACTTGGATAGCAGGAACTTTCTCTGTTCACCAGTGAGAGTGGGGAGCTTTGAGCAGCCTATCTGTCCCTGGAGGAGTGGTCTCAGCCCAGCAACTAGTAGTTTATTGGCCGTTTTTGGCTAATTCCTATCTCTTTCATCTCCCTGCCTTAAAGCCTACATTTGTGTGGTTTTGCTTGGTTTTGCGCAGCACCGGTTAGCTAGGGTTAAACTATTCCAGGCTCCACGAACTTTGCACTTCAATTTTTCCCTTAGAACTAGTCAAACTCTCAAATTAAGCACTCTAACTTTCCTTTTACAGCCCACCACTTGCTCCAAGCTCTCAGTAAGCACTAATAAATGTTAACACTATACCTCCCCCTTTACTATACAATAGTACAAGGCTCCCTATTTGTCCCTACCGGACAATCAGTAAAACAGTTCATTTACCCATACAGTCATGTCCAAAGGGCAGTTTCAGGTATACTCTCCAGTCCAGCTGGTGAATCTGGGAATCTTGAGGCAATGTTACAATTGCCTCATCTACACAGACAACCCTGTCCTCCTTCCAAACACAAATGTATGTGAGAGATGCAACTATACAGCTGAACTGTAGGCCAAGCTCTCTCAACCCAAGGCTGGAACAGCCAGTCAGGAGGAGAAGGGAAACACTTGCACCACACTTCCAGTCTCACATGAAACAGTCATACATGCACCACCAAACAACACACATAAATACACAAAAACATACTCGGAGGCTCTAAATAAAAATCTGCCTAAGCAGCAGAGACCTCCAAAGCAGACATCCAAGCAACCTCCACCCCCAAACAACAACCACGTATCACATACTTCACAAAGTCAGTGTGCCACGCAACCACAGCCCTTAAGGCATAACAACACACCCAATACACTAGTAATAGGTGACTCTATTATCAGGCACACTGATGTTTCACTTACTAGGCTGAACAAGGAGAAGGTTACTGTGAGCTGCCTGTCGGGTGCCAGGATCCGCCACATAACACAAACACTCAGGTCACCTCCAAAACAAGTATAAATATGACTCTGTCACTGTACATGTTGGTGTGAATGACCTGAGGTGTACCTCCCTGGACTACATGAAAAGAGACGTAGAGGAGCTCTCTGATCATGTAGCCCAAGCTGGTAAGACCCTGACCCTGAGTAGCATCTTGCCCTCACCAAGAATGATGCCACAGTACAAAGAAAAAAATGATCAGTTTTAACAATTGGCTAAGCTATTGGTGTCATTCAAAGGGGATCCAGTGTCTGTCAGCCTGGGCCGACATGCTTGACAAGCCACACTGCTTCACCAGAGATGGCTTGCATCTGTCGCCCTTAGGCTTTTGTATACTGGCCAAGGCTCTTGCCACCCCATAGTGCCTTTTTTAGGCAAGGCTCAAAAGGCAAACCAACCTCCATAAACAACACAAGTAACCAGAAACTGAGGGTAATGCTACTCAATGCCAGAAGTCTAAACCTCAAAATGCGCACACTCGAGGCACTCCTTAGCATGGAGCAAATTGATATCTGTGCAATAACAGAAACCTGGTTCAAAGCTCCAGAGAGCACCCCAGCACTACCAGGCTACAACTCATACCATACCTTTCGGCTCCAGAACCCAAACCAAAATACAAATTGAGGGGGTGTATCTATTTTCATAAAGGATACCCACACCTCCAGGTTAGTAGCACTGCACAAGGCCTCAGAAACCATCCTTGTGCAACTAACAGTGGGAAAAGCTGCTTTTCAGATTGTACCTTGCTACAGATCACCTACCTTGTCTCAGGACCCCCACTCTGCATTCATGAGAACATTAGAAAATATAAAGGTCCTACCTAACACCTTGATATTGGGAGATTTCAACTACCCAAACATTGACTGGGATAACTACTCACGTACAAACCCCTTTGCCCAATGCTTCCTAGAGTTTATAAACTCAAATGCCCTGAAACAGCTGGTCACCATGCCCACAAGAGGTGACAACATATTGGACCTGATCATCACCAACATGGGGGATCAGTGCTCCACACCAGAGGTAAACCCCTCACTGGTAAGATCAGATCATAAACTAATCACACTGGACATCCACATCCCGACCCCACCCTCAGTCAATGAAACCATTGTGAAAAACTTTTCAAAAGCCAACTTCACACTTCTCAAGACCGAGGTGGAAAGTTTCAAAGCCCCCTTGCTTAAGGATAATGCTGCCCAAAACGCAGAATCCTTTACAAATGCATTCTATGAGCATCTACATGAATGCATGGATCCAGCCATCCTAAGTAAAACCAAGACTCACTCCTCCAAAAAGAGGAAACCAGTCTAGTGGTCCCTGGCCATAAATAAGCTATACAACAGAAGGAGGAACTATTACATGATGGAGCAAAATCCCAAAAAGGAAAGGCATCACTGATCAATATTAGCAAAAAACTATGATCCCTCATAAAATCATCCAAGGCCAGTTTCGAAAGAAAAATTGCCAAAGACTCTTAAAGATAACCACAAAGCCTTCTTTAGCTATGTCAAGAATCTAGGTGGCAATTCTCAGATATGCTCTGAGCTAGTGCAAAATGGCAAAAAAATACACTAAACCAACTGACATTGCCAACATCCTGGCTGACAGGTTCAGTGCAGACTTCACCCCCCCCCCCTCACCCCCAAAAGGGTCCTTGTCCATCCCAGAAGAATGCAGAGCCCCAGACATCACAGACATGCAGATAAAAACAGCCCTCTCCAAAGCTAAAAACACAGCATCAATGGGAATTGATGGTATCCCAGGCTGGGTCTTACACGAGCTCCAAAAGGAACTAAACCCTCACCTAAATTCACTGTTCAAACTCAGCTTACCACAGGCTATGTACCCAAAGAATGGCGTACAGCAACAGTCATCCCATTCCACAAAGGTGGTTCCACAACAGAACCTGGGAACTATCGCCCTATAAGCCTGACTAACCTGGTCTGCAAAGCTATGGAGCGAATCATCATGGAACCCATAAACAGACACATTGGGAACCTCCAGACACTGGCCCCTACCCAATTCGGCTTTGTTAAAGGCAGATCCTGCCTCCTAAACCTAGTTGATTTCTTTGAAACAGTTACCAAGGCCATAGATGAAGGAAAGAAAGTCCACACAGCCTACCTGGACCTCACTAAGGCCTTCGACACCATTCCCCACTCTGGCATCATAGATAAGCTCACCAGCTTGAACATTAACCCCTATGTCACGAGATGGGTTGCCAACTGGCTCACGGATAGAACACACATGGTCAGAGTTGTGGATGCCATGTCTGACTCAAAACCAGTTACAAGTGGCATCCCACAGGGCTCAGTCCTGGGACCCCTCCTGCTTGGTACATACTTCTCTGAGGTACTGGCAAGCACGAGAGGACTATGGCTGACCAAGTTTGCAGATGACTGCAAACTGGGGGCCATAATTGACTCTCCGGCTGACATAGACATCCTCCAGAAGGGTCTTACAGAGACAGATACCTGGTGTCAGAACCATGGCCTCAAGCTGAATGCCAAAAAATGCATTGTCATCCCCTTTGGGAAAAACAAAGTGCCCACGAATTATCACATAGGTGGTAATCCACTAGGATGGAAGATATAATTAGGGACCTGGGGACCCAGGTGGATAGCAACCTCTCTTTTGATAATCGCATTGCCAAAGTGGTTAGAAATTCCTTCTATGTAGCCCACCTAATCACGAAAGGGTTCACCTCTAGATCAAGAGAACTCATTGTGCCCCTCTACTCATCACTCATTAGGCCCATAATAGAGTACAATGCCCCATTTGAAATGTACCTTACTCGACACCTGCAACAGCTGGAAAGACCACAGAAGTACCTCACCAAGAGGACTATGGACCTCAAAGAGATGCCCTATGCAGCTCGACTAAAGAAACTCCAGCTCTACTCGGTTGCTTACCACCTGCTCAGAGGTGATCTCTGCCTGATGTATTAGGCCATGTCCAACCCGGAATTAATGGACATGCTCCACCTCAAGAAAACCAACTCTCTTAGAGCCACATGCTCCAGTGAATTAAACCTCAGCACAACAATAAACAGGACATGCTGGAGGGAAATATTCCTGTCCCAGAGACTTCCCTCGCTCTGGAATAGAATCCCAGTTTATGTTAGGCAAAGCCCCTCACTGACTCTCTTCAAGAGAAATCTTGACGAGTGGATGGGAAATCGTAAATCTACCCCTGGGATCACTTCAGTGGCCCTACTAGACAGAGGCCCAAGAAAACTAATTTAAAAGGGAGGCAAAAGCCAACACATTCTGGCTAGGCTTAGAAATGCCCTTGGGCAGATAGCCTAGTACCTGCCTATGAACCTATCTACCTGTAAGGTAATTTAAAATTAATAAAGTGACTGGCATTGTTTGGCATGAGGTAGTCTGTAGATGAAACTGACTCATCTCCTGACAGCAATTATTGAGCTGCTTTGGCTGGACTAGTGTGTGCATTTGAGTAAAATAAAATGAAATACATTACTGTGGGCATTAACATTATTATTATTATTATTATTGTTATTAATAATAATAATATTATTATTAAACTTAGCGCCATGTTTTTTATATCAGCTATGTTGGTTAGGATCTCAGTCACTTTTATTACTATGTTACTTTTATATCATATCACAGTCTTTATGTTTATCTGAAAAACATGAACTTCTGCTAAGTAGCACACATTTACAAATGTCTTTATATATAAATGAACACTGAACTTCTGGGTTCTTTACTAATTGTATCAACTATAATAGTGTTACTCAGAAACATCATAATATCAGAGTTGTGCAATATATCTCTGATGATATTGATGACATAGTACGTCAATTATTGAAACTTATTGACTTATGTAAAATGCCATATTTATATATTAAACTTTGTTGCATAATGCATTTTAATTAAAAACTTGTACTGTGTACATGAATGTGGAACTTTTCTCTATGGGCTTCCAGTGTGAAAAATGATCTTTAGGTCAGTCAGGTTTTCCCAATAAGCAAAATCAGATAAATAAACTTTACAAATAACTTAATTCATTTGATAATTAAATAAACAAATAAATAAATTAAACTATTGTCATCATTACTACAACTTTATTTGATGATACACATGCATATTTATATGTTATTGTTCTTCTTTCAGCTTTTCCCTGTTAGGGGTCGCCACAGCGGAACTCCGGTCCGCTAATGATTGGCAGTAGATTTTTACGGTACTGAGGTGCCAGCTTGATGCCCAGCCTTCAACAAAGGCACACCCATTCATGCATGTCTTTCAAAGGCCACTCGACCATGGGGAGGACATGCAGACTCCACACAGAAGGCGCTCCAGCCGAGAATCGAACGGGAGAACCTCTTGCTGTGAGGCGGCAACGCTACTGCTGCACCACTGCAGCTTACCTGAATTTGACTTCAAAAGGCCAGGTTTCATTGCATCTCATATATCAATTCTCATCTAGTCTCACTTAACTTGCTAACCAAGTGAGTGAAAAATGTTGAACTTGCCCCACCTGCAGTGCCCATAGTAAAGATAGTCTCCAAGAGTCACCACTTTGGATTTTACTGGATTATGTTTGACAGTCCATGACAGTTTGAAACTCCACTTGCCAAATTATTTTATAATCATATATATGTAGACCTAACAAAATTTGCACATTACTGCTGGTATGAAAATATATGCCTGTGTAAAAATTACACTATTGTACCTGAATTCAAAAAGGCAAATAACTGTTTAATAATGTAGCAAATTGCAACACCAGCACAAACCAGGTTTCCCTCCTACTAACAGGAGCTTCTTTAGTATTAACTATAAACTGTAACATACTTCCTTTTATCAATTCATTGGTGGGAAGACCTTTAAAAAAAAAATATATATATATATATATATATATATATATATATATATATATTATAAATAAATAGAAATAATGTATGAAAACACATCAGCAAGGATTCATGAAGCCTCCGTGTAAGAGTTATAACTCTTACACGGAGGCTGCAGTTAAACGGAGTGATGTCAGCATGCTCTGCATATTCATGAGAGCATGCTGAATCACACCTAAGTCTAACACGGTCCGTGTAGGACAGTAGGGGGCGTGTCCGTAGGCTGAGCCCTTCAAGCAGACACGCCCCCAGAAGTGTAAAAGTGCCCAAAGTAAACACCCACAACAGAGTCCACGGAAATGTGAATAAACACAACACAACACATGTCCCCACAGACTATGAACATAAAATATATAAATGAACATGTTATATATTTTTTTTAAATTGTAAAGATGTTTAACCGTGAGTGCGCTCGTTTGCGCGGGCGTGCCCGTAGCACAGCTACAGTTAGCAGTCAGTGGGAAAGCATATAAGAACTAAATATGCAAAATAATCCAGGAAGCAATAGCGTAGCAGTAGAGATGTTGGCTGAAGAGCAGGCAGTCATGGTTCGAGCCCCCACAATACCAATTTTTTTTTTTTTTTGCAAAATAAGCAGGAAACAAGTCCCTGACAAATATGTACACATAAAACCACAATTTATGTAAAATATAATGAAATAGCCCATTTATATTGAAGAAATGTGAGGTAACAAAAGAATAAAAAATGCCAGATGTGCTCATAGCTGAGCTACAGTTTAACAGAGTGAGTGCATCTGCCCGTAGATGAGCAGTGGTTAAACTGGTGCAAAATGAGTGCCCGTAGCTGAGCAGCGGTCTAACACGCTAAATCTATGTGCCCCTAACTGAGGTTAGCGTAATATGTGTGCCAATAGCCAAATGAGGCTTAAAGCAGCGTATCCCGTTTGCGCGGAGCTACACACCGCGCAAATGAGCTAACCGACGGGCAACATTGAGCAAGCCGTATCAAAACTGCCTTTACATAGACACACCCCTCAGCATTTCTAGACAGTCATGAAAAATAAAAAGCAGTGGCCAGGTTCGAACCCAGGATACTATACACCATAGTCAAGGTACCAAACCACTAAGCCATGACAGCAGTACCTGGGAATGCAATAATAGCTAATATATAGGAATGAATACAAACTGGAGCATGACAATGCAGGTTTACTGAAGTTGATACAATTCCAAAATGGCCAATCACAGATATGTGCGGGAAAAATGGACTATATAAGCCCCATAGGGGGGAATACACAGCATAAACGATTGTAGAACAGACCTGCAGGCAGAATGACAGGAGTAGGAGAGGGTAGTTGCTTTCGAGCACAGAGGTGGGGTGTTGAGGAGTCCAGGTACATGGTCTGGCTCCTAGTCCATAATCATGAGGCCCAACTCATGCAGGGCCAGGTCCTCTGGGGAGCATACAGGGCCGAGGCGTGGGACCGGTTGGCTCATGATCTCACCAGTGCCACAGGGATTCCAAGTACTGGTGAGCAGGTCCGTCACCACCATGCGGACCTGAAGAGATGCAAGCAGGACCAACTGAGCCTTTGGATCCAGGAGGCCCGGCAAACACCCAACGCCCCACTACTGAGTAAGTAACATTTAATTATGTATGTAAGAAATTAAACTAGCTGATATTATGGAGATGTGTATTCCAATATTACTTCATTTATATTACAGCTGCAGGTGTCCGTTCTGCGAACCGCAGAGCCTATGGCGATAGGCTGGTGCGGTTGCGCCACCAGGCAGGTCAGTAATCCACTACCAGTAACTGTAAAGAAATATAAAAGTATGACAGTCAGCAAAAGAGTGCAGTGTAGTCAGTAAGGAATAAAATCTGCAAGTAACAGTGTGAAAGTGTATGCAAGCATTGCTTGATTACAAAAGTGTGTTTCAGCCTGTAAGTTAAACCGAAAAATGAAACTGTCTGACATATATTCTGAAATAAAAATGCCCTACCTGTAAGAAAATAGTACACAACCTGCAGCAGGCTGAAAAGTATAGCTGCAGAAGATGATGAAATCACATGTGTGAAATATATCCCTGTGGAAATACTGAAACATGACAGAAGTGAGACTGCTGGAAAGGATTGTAATAACTACAGGTAAAACATGTCAATAAAGCCTAGAAGTAAGTACCATCCAGAATAATAAAATGAAAGCAAGTGAGAGAGTGTGAGAAAGTGTCATGAATCCAGCAATACAGTAGTAATAACCCCTGAATAAAGTATACTGCAGTCAAGACAGAATGAAATGCATGTGAGATTCAAACCAAACAGCTCAATCTGTTCAAAGTGTTGCTGCATCTGCAATGTGTATCCCAAAATCTGGATAAGTTGCTCTCAGTCTGCAATATGCAGATAGGATGATTGTCTGATATACCAAACATCCACACTTTTCTACAGCTATATAAAGCAAATGTAGCAGGATGATGTAGCTGAACAAAGCTAGATATGAATGTGTATGAAGAACCATAAAATGTATATTGATGTTGCAGTAACAGTCCTATCACCAAGTTGAAATAGTTATCATATAGGAAACTGTAGTTAGAACAGTAGTGTGTATATAACTGTAGCTATTAGAAATGTACAGCATATGTATTGTTATTCGAAGGTGTTAATATTACTTTCTTTACCCCACCCTATAACCACATATAACCCATTCCACGTGAAAATGGTATGTGCAATCACAATTAATACCCCTGGACGTTTGTCCTGTTGTGTCATATATATTTGCATGTCTGTTGATGCATCTGCCCTGTTCATACATCCACACCTGATGGCCTGTTGCCATCAATTAACCCTGCATGTTATTAGACTGTGTATTTCTGTTCAAATTATGCATGTGTTATGCACGCTGTTCAATGGTGTGAATATCTGGGTGTTTGGTTAATGGGAATACTAATGCATGCTGTTACAACTAATTGTGAATGGTATTATATGTCACTAACCCAAACTGTCATGACATAATGCAAAACATAGGACGACAGGGAAGGCGGGTTCCAGCGGACCCACCTCTCCCACCTCAGCTGGCGAGTGCACCTGGCACTAGTGCCGAGTCCGGACCCTCCTCCGGTGGCCCTGTGCCACCTGCGGGTGAAAGCGCTGCAGGGGATGGGGCTCGCACCCCCTCTGCAAGTGTGGCCGGAGGAGAACCACCACTCACCCTCCATAGCGTCCGGACTGTGGTGCGTAGGGAGATTCGGGACTCTGTTCTCGAGCCCCTACGCCAGCTCGAGGCACGGGTGGCACAACTAATGGGCATGCCTGTTGCTCCACCTATACAGCCCCCAGCACAGCCCCATCCTGGGCAGTGAAGGAACAGTGGCAACTGCCTATGGGTGGGGATATCAGTTCCACTGTTGCCATCTGTGGGCTCATGGGCTCTGGATATCCAAACCTCCGTCCCCGCCAATTGTGTAACCCCCCCACACATGTCATACACCGTCCCTGTATGCGTCTTGTTTGTCTTGTGTGTTTACCTACCCAACCTACCTCCCCAGCTGTACCGACTTCCTTCACCTGACATACCACTCTCACCTGAAAAAAAAAAAAGGGCACTCTGTACCCACAAAAAAATTATGCCCCATACATAGCTAACCATTCCGCACACATGTCTGCTGGACATGGAACCTATCAATTACAATTGGCCATACAACAAGTATTATTGTTGTCCTGACACCTCTCTCAGGGGTGGAAGGTTTCAAATGTCACACCAAATTACATACATATGCACAGCTGTTGCTGATGAAGAAATGGGCAGCTATGGGCCTTACCTACATCCCTACTGCACATCCCAAGCTTGTTTCCCTACTGTCTTACCCTCTTTGTGACCCCTTTTTCACCACTTTCCTGTCTCCCCATTTTCTTTTCTTTCAAAGAAAATAGCGGTCTCTTAAGAGTAAGCACGTTTAAGCGATTGTAAGTGGGTGCGCTTGTGTGCCGAGCTAAACGCCAGTGCTCATGCGTGAACTCCGCGCAAACCAGTGCTAACCTGCTTACAACTGCTTAAAAGTGCATTAGTCACTTTGATTGACAGATCTTGTAGTCAGTTCAGAAGCAAAATAAAATCCCACTGGCAGTCCCGAACCCAGAACCTTGGAAACAGTGGTCTGCATGACTTACCACTAAGCCACGACTCTTACGCAAGAACAATGTGCTAAAATAAATATATCATGTAATAGTAGGAATGAATGTAAAAGGAAAATAGATGTGTAGTACACAAAGCATGCCATTTAGAATTACTATCAAAACTAGTGGATTTCCATAATAGTAGTGTGTGAACAGAAACAGCCATGCTAGTTGGTAGCTAGTAGGTGATAATGTCACTATAGCACCTTGCAAGCCACACACATACTCACAGCAGGATAATCACTGCCCATACCCAACAACCTCTTACAGGAACACATCTGGACCAAGTAATAAAATATGTGGAGCAAAGGCCCAAAACCAGGGACACATTACAAATAATGTTACAACAAATGCAGACAGTTCAGAGAGTAACAGGGTCTGCATTTTGTGGGATGTTTGGAAGGGTATGAAGTCTGAAACTTGAATGTTTATCACCATATTCTGACTTGAGCCCAGAGTGATTTGCCAGAAAAAGGTGTGCATGAGATATTGACCAAAATATGAGGTAGAAATGTGGACAACTTGCAAATATCTGTACACATGACGGGTCTGACACCACCATATTTGAATAGTTAAGAGCCTAGACGTAGCAACAGTGAATGACTTACAGGGATGCCCCACAGACTCCATGTGAAATGTACAAATAGTAGGCAGAAAGGTGTAACACATGCAATGGTAACTATGGAGTCCTGAAAGTATTCACCACTTGCATGGCAGAAAAAGTGTAGTAATACATATGCTCATGCTAACCCACAGTCACAACTGCAGCATACCAGACATATTAATGGGTGTACCCCACTGATATGTACCATTCCATGAGGCAGATAACAGATGAACCTGAAAGTCTCTGGGGCCTGCTCAGCAGCATACTCAAATACCCTAATAGATGTCAAGGCCCACACCATGGCCAGACCACACTGCATGCTGTAACACCCTTGCAGATATAGCAAGCATTCCAAGGTGTGAATGTACATGGAAATTAGGAAAGCTACAGCAGCACACTACAGTCAGGACACCTAGCAGGCATACAAGTAGTGACTGTAAAGGGCAAATATTGAAGCCTTAGCAACACAGTGCAAGCAAAAGTGAAAGGAAAGCACACACACACACATCATCAGTAGTAGTAGTTGTAGGTGTCAGTGTACATACACAGTTAGTACAGGAAACTGGAGAAATGAATGGAGGAATGTTAATCTACAACACACCTGGAAATATGAGAGAGATACCAACCTTTACACTCACAGAACATTGTCCACAGCATAACAGCATGGTCCCTGCCCTTAAAATCTGAAAGGGCTATGCCTATCTCACATACCTTTTTATAGCACTGTTCTGAAATCACAGTGAGAACTGCAATCAGTACACAACTGGAACTCCAAATTCCTTGCAATCCTAGATGTGCATGCACCTAAACGATCTATTAGAATAAAATCCAAACCAGCCCCCTGGCTTACAAAAGAGACGCAACAAAAAATTCTACTTAGAAATAAAGCTTGGTCTACATGGAGAACTAACAGAACTTCCCCTGAACAACAAACTTTTAGACAGCTAAGAAACATCACTAAAAAAGCCATACTCTCCGACAAAAAGAACTACTACTGTAAGCTACAACAAACACACCAGAACAATCCTCAAAAATTTTGGACTAACATTAATAGGCTCCTTAACCCTGGCCACTCTAGTACACCAGCCCCTCATGATGCTGATCATAATACCCCAATTCAAATAGCCAACAACTTCAACACCTATTTTACAGAAACTATACAATCCCTAGCTAGTCAGCTTTCAACCGATAACAGAAGGATCCCATTTTCCTCAGCTGGATCATTACCTACATTTACATTTCAGCCTATCTCAACCACTTTCATCTATAGAATCTTATTAAAACTTAAACCTTGTACTCCTTCAGCCGACCAATTGCCTTCAGAATACTTACAAAAAGCAGCCAAAGTTATGGCCTTCCCCATATCCATCCTACTTAACAGAACCATTAATGAAGGAAGTATTCCAGACATCTGGAAAATCTCCCACATCATCCCCCTACATAAAGGAGGTAAATCCTATGATTACTCTAATTATAGACCAATAGCCCTGCTATCACCTCTAGCAAAGATCATGGAAAAGTGCATTCACCACCAGCTATTAGAACACCTTACTAAACATGACATACTGGCTAAATGCCAGCATGGCTTTAGGCCATTTCATAGCACTACCACTGCTCTACTCTCTTTTACTGACTCCATATATAGGAATCGTAATAATAACACCCTCTCCTCTGCTCTCTTCATCGACCTTTCAAAGGCTTTTGATATGGTTAACCATCCACTGCTTATAAATACTCTTGAACTTCTTGCTCTAGACACACGAGCCATACAATGGTTCAAGTCTTACCTTAACAATAGACAGCAGGCAGTTCTCTGGGAAAACAAACTTTCATCCCACCTACCAGTCACCCTTGGAGTTCCCCAGGGCTCCATTTTAGGACCTCTTCTTTTCTCACTATTCATCAACGACCTTCATATAGCAGTCCCTGAAGCCACCTGTATTCAATATGCGATGATTCCACACTTATATGTTCTGCCAACACGTCTGATCTATACTTTCTAACTCAGAAAGTATTCAACTCAGTAGAAGACTGGTTCCTGAAGCTGTCTCCTTTTAAGCCAAAAACCAAGCTTCTACTTTTCACACCTACCAATAGGTCCTCTCCCATAAACTTCTCTATTAAGTCTAACAACGGTACCCTCATCGCTCCTGATCCTACTACCAAACTATTAGGAGTTACAATTGACAACAACCTCAACTTTGATAACCATATAAATAACACCATTCAAACAGTGAACAGAAAAATGGGCTCCTTATATCGAATTAAACCCTTCTTAACTCCCATAGCTAGAACCACTATTGCCCACTCTCACTTAGTCTCTACTCTTCTCTATGCTTCTCCCATTTATACTAACCTAAAGAAAAATAATCTTCTCAAACTGTCTAACTCCTACAACAATATTGCCAGATTTGCCACTGGAAATGCATTTCAACACAGCACTGTCTGAACCTTAACCAGCTAGACTGGCTTGAACTCCCTAACATGATAACTTATTCCCAACTCACCATTGCTCATAAAATATTCTACAAACCAAATCATACTCCAATACTTGTCAACCTAATTACTCCTTATAATAATCTAAATTCCCTCGGCTCCTCTAGCAAACTATTGTTAGTATAAGTAAGTCCAATAACTTGTCAGGGGACAGCCTATTCTCCAATACTGTTGGGAAACACTGGAACCTTCTACCTACCGACTTAACACTACTACCTTCTCTGTCACTCTTTAAGCAAAACTCAAAGCGTCACCTAAAATGTCTCTGGCTATGCCCCTGCACGAACCCTGATTAATCTACTACCTATCCTACTTTATCTTCTTACTGCCTATGGATATCTAATCACAATCTATATACCTCTCTGTATTCTAAATCTGGATATTGTAAAACTTTTATAACCACAAATATTTAAGTTAACTACAATGAACTCTAGTGTATCCTTTCATATCATATGATTATGTGACTGACATGACTTTATACTCATCTTTTTATTATTGTACTTTTTAAAAACCTTTCTTCTTTATTCTAAATACTTACTATTTTATGTGTTTTATTATTTTCTAATGTGTTTTATAATTTGATATTTCATTTCATTTTGAGCTATGCTGGAGCTTTTCTCCCCGGGCCTCTACTGAAAATGGAAATATATCCAGTTGGACTAGCCCGGTCAACAAATGTAAAATAAAAAATAAAAATAAAAACCTACCTCCCCAGCTGTACCGACTTCCTTCACCTGACATACCACTCTCACCTGAAAAAAAAAAAAGGGCACTCTGTACCCACAAAAAAATTATGCCCCATACATAGCTAACCATTCCGCACACATGTCTGCTGGACATGGAACCTATCAATTACAATTGGCCATACAACAAGTATTATTGTTGTCCTGACACCTCTCTCAGGGGTGGAAGGTTTCAAATGTCACACCAAATTATATACATATGCACAGCTGTTGCTGATGAAGAAATGGGCAGCTATGGGCCTTACCTACATCCCTACTGCACATCCCAAGCTTGTTTCCCTACTGTCTTACCCTCTTTGTGACCCCTTTTTCACCACTTTCCTGTCTCCCCATTTTCTTTTCTTTCAAAGAAAATAGCGCGGGTCTGCGCAAGAGTAAGCACGTTTAAGCGATTGTAAGTGGGTGTGCGCTTGTGTGCACGGAGCTAAACGCCAGTGCTCATGCGTGAGCTCCGCGCAAACCAGTGCTAACCCGCTTACAACTGCTTAAAAGTGCATTAGTCACTTTGATTGACAGATCTTGTAGTCAGTTCAGAAGCAAAATAAAATCCCACTGGCAGTCCCGAACCCAGAACCTTGGAAACAGTGGTCTGCATGACTTACCACTAAGCCACGACTCTTACGCAAGAACAATGTGCTAAAATAAATATATCATGTAATAGTAGGAATGAATGTAAAAGGAAAATAGATGTGTAGTACACAAAGCATGCCATTTAGAATTACTATCAAAACTAGTGGATTTCCATAATAGTAGTGTGTGAACAGAAACAGCCATGCTAGTTGGTAGCTAGTAGGTGATAATGTCACTATAGCACCTTGCAAGCCACACACATACTCACAGCAGGATAATCACTGCCCATACCCAACAACCTCTTACAGGAACACATCTGAACCAAGTAATAAAATATGTGGAGCAAAGGCCCAAAACCAGGGACACATTACAAATAATGTTACAACAAATGCAGACAGTTCAGAGAGTAACAGGGTCTGCATTTTGTGGGATGTTTGGAAGGGTATGAAGTCTGAAACTTGAATGTTTATCACCATATTCTGACTTGAGCCCAGAGTGATTTGCCAGAAAAAGGTGTGCATGAGATATTGACCAAAATATGAGGTAGAAATGTGGACAACTTGCAAATATCTGTACACATGACGGGTCTGACACCACCATATTTGAATAGTTAAGAGCCTAGACATAGCAACAGTGAATGACTTACAGGGATGCCCCACAGACTCCATGTGAAATGTACAAATAGTAGGCAGAAAGGTGTAACACATGCAATGGTAACTATGGAGTCCTGAAAGTATTCACCACTTGCATGGCAGAAAAGTGTAGTAATACATATGCTCATGCTAACCCACAGTCACAACTGCAGCATACCAGACATATTAATGGGTGTACCCCACTGATATGTACCATTCCATGAGGCAGATAACAGATGAACCTGAAAGTCTCTGGGGCCTGCTCAGCAGCATACTCAAATACCCTAATAGATGTCAAGGCCCACACCATGGCCAGACCACACTGCATGCTGTAACACCCTTGCAGATATAGCAAGCATTCCAAGGTGTGAATGTACATGGAAATTAGGAAAGCTACAGCAGCACACTACAGTCAGGACACCTAGCAGGCATACAAGTAGTGACTGTAAAGGGCAAATATTGAAGCCTTAGCAACACAGTGCAAGCAAAAGTGAAAGGAAAGCACACACACACACACATCATCAGTAGTAGTAGTTGTAGGTGTCAGTGTACATACACAGTTAGTACAGGAAACTGGAGAAATGAATGGAGGAATGTTAATCTACAACACACCTGGAAATATGAGAGAGATACCAACCTTTACACTCACAGAACATTGTCCACAGCATAACAGCATGGTCCCTGCCCTTAAAATCTGAAAGGGCTATGCCTATCTCACATACCTTTTTATAGCACTGTTCTGAAATCACAGTGAGAACTGCAATCAGTACACAACTGGCTGCATGCAATTAGCAAATGCTGGCTAACAATTGGTGCAGAGGCCATCACATGGGCATATGCAGATACCTACAAAAGTATGCTGTACTCCCAGTCCACACATGCAATACTTTCATTGCACCATGAGAAGGACGTGAGAGACACAGACAGACAGAGAGAGAGAGAGACAGAGACAGAGACAGAGAAAATTGCAATTAAGCAAACACAAAGAAATTGTTCAGCAACAGCCACCTGAAAGCTGACAACTGGGAATTGGAGCAGCAGGACAGAGAACCAGACGGCAACACAAGCAGCTGTGACAAACACAGGTAATGTAAAGTAATACTATAAAGGTCTACATACTGTGAACCCTCCATATGTGTCATTGGTCTGTATCCATATGTATATGAAGATGTGTAAAGGGCAGGGGACATACAGCAACTATCAGTGAAGGCTGTACATACATTTGTATGTGAGAGCATCTATGTGCACATATCAATGTAGGTTGACTGTAGGTTGTAGTGAAATGTACAAAGTAGGTTTCACAGTTATGTATGTTTAGCAGTATGTTAGTGTGTGTATACAGTATGGTAGACAAACATGTTGATATACTTGTCTATCATATGGATATGTATGTATGTCAACATATGTATGTGTATCTATATATATATATATATATATATATATATATATATATATATATATATATATATATATATATATATATATATATATATATATATATATATATAATATGCATATATGTATACATACATAGAGAGAGAGATGTAGGAATACATAGACAGATGTAGATAGAATATTGTACAAACATATATATGTAATGCACACATACAGATATAGATATATGTAGATACATATACATAGACAGACTGATCTGACTATCTACAGGTATGACTGTATATGATGACCTTCAACACACCCTGTCCCACCTCCCCTGTCACTCTCACCCCCTCTGTGTCCCCCCCTCTCCACATCTATAGCAATATATGTACATCAATATATATATATGTGTATATGAATACAGACATATATATATATATATATATATATATATATATATATATATATATATATATATATATACATATAGATATATCTATATACACACATATATATATATATATATATATATATATATATATATACATATAGATATATCTATATACATATATATATATATATATATATATATATATATAGAGAGAGAGAGAGAGATGTATATAAATTCTGAGTGAGGCACATGTGTACAGATGTATTGCAACAGGTGCCTGGTGACAAAGGCATGGAGTGAACACCAGTGTCAAAACTGGAGTACCATACCACATTCCAAATCACCTACACCAGTAACCACCAGATATGTGATTGGCTGCCCACCACTGCATGTGTCAGGGGTGAACAGGGTCATAAATGTGTACAATAGTGGCCCCAATGATATTCACAGTGGCACACTATCCCTGGAATACCTGCACATGGTATGTGTCAGTGAACATGGTGTGTCAGCTATGGACATGTAGGTCGGTGTACCCCTCCACACCACATAATGGATGCCATGGTATGGACCTCACATGACAGCTACAGATATGGAGAAGGACACAGTGACATGTACAATACTGTGACAATGCACTCAAACACATTACCAATGCACAGTGACTGACAACACCACAGAGTACACATATACCACCCACATAGAGGTTACCACTCCCGGATATACATATGTAAGTCACACCCATGACAGATGTCCAACAACCATAATAACACCTCACACCATCCACAACCTAAATGACTGCTGTGTGTTGTCCGTGCCACTGCAATAGAGTGCACATGTGGAGGTAAAAATACCTACTCACAGATAAGACATACCCTGCAATAAGCCACACAGTGTTAAGAAGCAAGACTCCCCATGAGTACATGTCACACATACCCCTGCTGAATGTTAGTCAGATAGGTAATATGCCATATGAGTCACCCTGTGTAACTGTGTGACAGCAGCAGGTACCATCACACCACATGTGTCACAATGGTCCGGGTAGCAGAACAGTACGCCGCTGTAGTCCAAGGGGCAATAGCATATTGTATAGTATTGTATTGTAATGTAATGTATTGTGTTGTATTGTATTGGTATGTTGAGGTGCCTCCTTCGTGGAGTGGAACCACTGCTGCTGTGCGCCAGTGTACAGGTACATATCCTGTAGTCAGGCTAGTGTTACATAGCACTTCTATATGTGTGTTTAGCTCTTGTCAGAGTTTATGTAGCATGCAACTGGGGATACCATCAGGTCCCATTCATGTTGTGTATTCTGCTGTCCTGAGGGTGGCTCTCACCTGGACATCTGTGATGACAGGGAGGTTACAGTCAGCTGGGATAACTATGTCTTATTTTAGGGGAGAGGGCGGGGTGACACCTGCACTGAACCTGTCTGCCACAATGTTGTCAATATCTGTGGTGTCAGTGAAATATTTGTTGTTGTGTACTAACTATAGGCATAGAGGATGGATCCTGACCAGGTTGCTAACATAACTGAAGAAGGCCTTCTGGTTATCTGTAGTGTCCCTCTTTATTTCTCTCTCAAAGTTGCCCATGGATGTTTGTATGCTGGAAAATAGATCCTTACTAGTGCTGCTCAGACATGCCCTCCCTTTACAGAATTATGCTCTGTCTTGCAGTAGCTTCCATCTTCTGTAATACAATCTGTCTATGGCTGGGGTCCACCAGACAGGATGCTGTCCCTTTGTGGAGAGTGTCTTGGTCATATATGGGATTGCATGATCCATGCATTCTCGGAGATGTCTGTAGAAAGCAATTGTGTAGGGGTCAGCATTGTGGGTTGAATGTGCCACTGGCCCAGTGGGCTGAAAGGATACCATGTCACTTTTACAAAGTGTAAAGTTTGCATCTGTAATGTTATTCACTATAGTTGTTTTTGCTGGTGGTGGAGGTGGGATATGTATATCCAGGGCAATCAGTGGGTGGTCAGCTCACAGTAGTTGATGATGTAGGCCAGACAGTACCTAGATACAAACCCCCAGAGTGAGGAGGTGCTCTTGACCTGAATCAGTGTTCTGACTGCTGGGGTTTGGTAGTATGTCATATGGAGTGTGCCAGGTACTGTTGCACAGTTGCTGGCTGAGCATTGATACCTGGTCATTTACATGTGTATCCACCAATAGACAGACAGATGCTACATATGTGAGATATGTTGTATCATAACAGTCGAGTAGCATGTGTAGTATGTGTGCCAAATTCTGCTGACATATATTGCTGATATCAGGTTATTTTCTTTCTCAGGTACATGGCTCACCTGCGGAATCCCACTTACTCCACAGCTGAGGATGAGGAGATACACTAGAGCCTGGTGCGGGATTATGCAATACTCTTTTCCCGCACCAGCCAGAATCAGCAGGAGAGGGCTGCACTGTGGCAAGACCTTGTCCGTCGGGTAAATGACATAGGCACACATAATAGGACATATGAGCAGGTACGACGTCACTGCAGTGATTTAATCAGACATGTCCGTCAGCGTGCATCAGATATCCACAGGCAACAGATCGCCACAGGTGGTGGGGTGGCTACACATCCCCCACTCACCAGACTGGAGGGACTACTCATGAGTGTGGTGGCTCCAGTCCGCCAGCAACAACAACAGCAGCAGACATGCATTATGATGGAGGCTGGAGCCATGCAGCAGCAAGACAGTGAACGTGCAGGTAATATGCCATATGTATAGTTGACTGTTGTGTAGACTGGTAGTTAATGCATGTGTGAGGTGTGTCCTTGGTTTGTAGCTGTCACAATAGTATTTAATGTGCAAGTGTGATATCCTCAATATTAGCAGCTGACCTGTGAAAGGCAACTGTTGTACTACTGACCTGTATCATACTCAGTAACAATGGCACAGTTGTGCCCACTGACATTAGTTTCTTCACGTCTGCAGGTCCCTCTGGTATAACAGCAATGCAGCCTATCCATGCTGGTGAGTGTGTATTAACAATTCCTGTAATAGTTTTGATAGTAATAGTACTATTTGGCTCACTTAGTAGTGCTCTTTGTATGCATGTAGGTATGTCTGTGTCTGTGTGTTGATATCACGCATACTGAGTACTGTACAATTGTGTGAAACTGTGTGCATGTGTGCACGTGTGCATGTGTGCACGTGTGCATGTGTACATGTGTGCACCTGTGCACGTGTGCATGTGTGCATGTGTGCACCTGTGCATGTGTGCACCTGTGCATCTGCGCATGTTTGCATGTGTGCATGTGTGAACCTGTGCATGTGTGCATATGTGCATGTGTGCACCTGTGCATGTGTGCATGTGTGCATGTGTTCACCTGTGCATGTGTGCATGTGTGCATGTGTGCATGTGTGCATGTGTACATGTGTGCATGTGTGCACCTGTGCATGTGTGCATGTGTGCATGTGTGCACCTGTGCATGTGTGCACCTGTGCATGTGTGCATGTGTGCATGTGTGCACCTGCGCATGTGTGCAAGTGTGCATGTGTGCACCTGTGCATGTGTGCATGTGTGCATGTGTGCATCACTGGTAATGTGTAGACATTGTAAACTGTTTTCCCTGTTTCCCTCCCACAGGTTCTGGTGCTGCTCTGGTGTCATGTAGCAGGGAACCTGAATCAGGTGCTGTGGGTACTGATAATGATGACATCTGTGTAATGGCACAGGAAGGTATGCCAGGGTCTGCCATTGGTCAGCCGATTGACAGTACACAGCTGTCGACCCCATCAATGCGCACAGTTATCCTGCCAATACACCCTTTGTCACCAATGTCCCTAGGTGATGGACAGCATACAGTGGGCATTGACCAGGGTAATGTGGTATCTGTGGCACATGCCTCCCCACACAGCAGCCATGGGCATGGCCCAGAGATGGTACCACACAGACAGATGTCCAGGGGTTCTCGTGGGAGCATCCGTGGGCGTACTGCCCCTGTCAGACGTGCCCACAGAGGTCTTACAACCTCAGCTATGTTTTGGGGTGTCATGCAGGCACAGTCATGTATGGAACGGTACACCAGACAGGGTCTGAGGGAGCTGACAGCATGTCGCACAGCCATGACTGACAGTATGCGTGACATTGTGGCTGCCATCCGTGATTTCACCGATGTCATAGACAGACGTTGTGGGGACATATTAGACCAGTTCCACAACTACATGTCCATGAGCCAGGGCGATGGTGGGCGGTTGAGATGTCAACGTGGCCGTATGCCAGCAACAGCAGCAGCTGGCAATCGTCGCAGATGACAACAGGCCCATGGCCGCCCCTGTCGTGCCAGCAGCAGCCCCAGCAATGCTGGGTCTGTGCTGTCATCAGACCACCCCAGGAGACCATGTGCACGTGGCTCTGGCCAGGCCCGACAGGGATCTTTGTCCAGTCAATGAACACCTGCTTCTGATGACAGTACCCAGTCTGGGTTGGTACCGGATACGGTCTGTAGCATCCCTGCAAGGCACAGGTACCGTCTCCATGGCCAGAGACACTGATCTGTATGACCTGGCAGGTACAGTCTGTGGCTGTCCACAAACACCAGTATATGGCAGCCATGAGGTGGAACTGTGTGCATCCATACACATATGCAAATTGACAACACCTAGGGCTACAGCATACACGCACACACTGCATCAACATTGCCCCACCTTCTACTGCTGTCCCTCACCAACACACATACACATACATGTCAATCGGTGGTATCGGTGGCTGACTCAGGCATACCACGTTCACACCCTGTGCATATGATGAAACTGTGCCACCTCCTGCAATCTGTAACAACTGTGCAGGTACAGGTTAACATGTTGCTGATGCACAGGGTGACCAAATAGATGTGTAGTAATAGTATCATGTTGTTAACAGTACTGTGTGCTGAATTAATTGTGGGTATATCACAGCATGCCTGATGCAGTAAGTGTGTGATTGTCATGTACTGTTGTCTACACCCATGGTAAGTACCATAGTGTATCATCTGCACATGATGGCATACTGGCGGTAATGATGTCAACAGAAGGCTACATACATAGGTAGCACAGGGGATAAGGTAATGAATGTAGTAATACGCAATGATGGACATGTAAATTGCAAGTGGCATGTTGCCCACACTGGACTCTGCAATGCAGATGTTTGAGGATGTTGATATGTGTGCAGTACTACACGACTGGTACAGGACACACAGGAGCACCCTAGCACTGCATGCTCACATCTCATACCATGCTAGACAGCCCCAACACACAAAACTAACTGTCACAGGAGGGAGAGTCCCCATATATGTCAGGGATACTGTGGTGGCAGGCCAGGTAGCATACATCCTACTAAGTATGGAACTACTGAGTGAAGGCTCGGTGTCTGTTATTTGACATGTGTATTACTGTAGGTATGAGCACATGGGTTTCCATCCAGTTATTGTACATCCTGACAGTACATGGTCTGTACACTTGTGTGCACTGAGACTGGACCCTAGCCATCTGACCCGTGTATTTCCATGTACATGTGCATAGTGCCTGCATATTTGCAGTGTTCTGTACTGGAAGTGGTACAGCATGTTTGTTGTACAATGGACTACATGCAGCCCTGTTTACTGTAGCTTTGTTTGCATGCATGTTTGCTTGCAATTACCCTGGAATACTGATCACACCTGCAATGCATAGTTATAGAGCTTCTGTGGACTTATAGTGCCACCTGCATAGCTTACTATATGTATGTCCATGTCCCACTTGACAGGATGTCACTGTTTGTCCTGTTCACATGTACATAGCCTGTGACACAGTGCATATGACTTACCTGGCATGTGTCCACGTGAGCAGTCATATATGCTACTGCTAACTAATCACAGGCACTACACCTTCACATATTCATCTTCTGTTGAACTACCTGCTTTGCTAGGGACAGGCGGCACCTGTCACCCCTGGGCTTTCAGATATTGGCAAAGGCTCTTGCTACCCTCATAGTGCCTATGTTAGGCAAGGCTCAAATGACAAACCCACCTCCATAGGTATCACAAGGGATAAGAAACTAAGAGTAATGCTACCCAACGTCAGAAGTCTAAACCTCCAGATGCATGCACCCGAAACTCTCCTTGGCATGGAGAACATCGATATCTGTGCAGTAACAGATGCCTGGTTCAGGGCTACTGAGAGCACACCAGCACTACCAGGTTTAACCTGGTTGATTTCTTTGAAACAGTCACCAAGGCCATTGACGAGGGGAAGGTGGTTCACACAGCCTACCTGGACCTCGCAAAAGCCTTCACAACAATACCCCACATGGGCATTCTAGAGAAGCTCACCAGCTTAAATATAAGCCCCTATGTCACTAGATGGATTGCACAGTGGCTCAAGGACAGAACCCACATGGTTAGAATTGCTGGAGCCATGCCAGACTCCAAGCCAGTTATGAGTTGTTTCCCACAAGGCTCAGTCCTGGGACCTCTCTTGTTTGGTATATATTTATTGGAGGTACAGGCCAACACAGACGGACTGTGGCTGACCAAATATGCAAATGACTGCGAACTGGCCACCATAATCGACTCTCCAGCCGACACAAGTATCTTCCAAAGGGGCATCATAGAAACAGACAACTTGTGCCAGAGCCATGGCCTTCAGCTGAACAGTGTTTAGAAAGGGAAATGTGCATCCTGTAGTCTGTTCACCTAGTTGCCAAAAGGGACATTTTCCTCACACACACTAACCCCCCTCAGCCAGAGGCACACACTTGCCATTTGCAGGATTGAAACCCTTATCTGACTATGTTATGACACTTGTGACGGACACATTAGCAGAGTGTGCTATTTGCATTAGTGGGAGGTTTTCCTTCTCTTGCTGTACTTATAGGGTGCTGACATCATCAGTGTTTAGAAAGGGAAATGTGCATCCTGTAGTCTGTTCTCCTAGTTGCCAAAAGGGACATTTCTCTCACACACAATAACCCCCCTCAGCCAAACACACACACTTGCAGGATTCAAACCCCTACCTAGCTATATTATGACACTTGAGATGGACGCATTAGCAGAGCATGCTATTTGCATTACTGGGAGGTTTCCCTTCTCTTGCTGTACTTATAGGGTGCTGACATCATCGGTGTTTAGAAAGGGAAATGTGCATCCTGTAGTCTGTTCACCTAGTTGCCAAAAGGGACATTTTCCTCACACACACTAACCCCCCTCAGCCAAAAACACACACTTGTCAATTGCAGGATTCAAACCCTTATCTGACTATGTTATGACACTCAAGACAGACAAATTAGCAGAGTGTGCTATTCACATTACTGGGAGGTTTCTCTTCTCTTGCTGTACTTATAGGGTGCTGACATCATCAGTGTTTAGAAAGGGAAATGTGCATCCTGTAATCTCTTTTCCTAGTTGCCAAAAGGGACATTTCCCTCACACACACAAACCCCCTTAGACAAACACACACACTTGCCATTCGCAAGATTCAAACCCCTACCTAACTATGTTATGACACTTGAGATGGACACATTAGCAGAGCGTGCTATTCGCATTACTAGGAGGTTTCCCTTCTCCTGCTATACTTATAGAGTGCTGACATCATTGGTGTTTAGAAAGGGGAATGTGCATCCTGTGGGGAGGCAGACGCCAAGCACACTCTGGCTAAGCTGTCATTCCCTAGGGCAAACAGCCTAGTGTTGACCTCTACACCCATATGTTTATTTGTCAAATGCACATTATTTGTTGCTGATAGACTGTTTGCCCATCTTTATTGCCATAGCATTCCCTGTTTGTATGAACAACTTGTGCATCTGTGGAAGATGTTTGCATATGGGAGGGATCCACTATATCACGTATGTCTCTGTAGTCATTTAACTGTGTGCACTGGGCAGACTGCTGTAATGTGGTTGGTTCCTGGAATAACACGTAAAAATACCAGATATGTGTGTCCAACTGCTAAACTGAGATTTGGCCTAAGTGTGTGAGCATGCCCAGTTCAGCCTTCCCATGGCATGTTGTCTGACATATGTCTCATTTATCAAAGTGTGTGAGCATGCCCAGTGTGAGCATTCCATATGTTGGACTCTGCAGCCCACCACATTTGTGGATGAGTGTGAACTTCAACAAATATCACCCATTTATGGTTGTGTGTTGTGTGTCATGTTGTGTAGTTACTGTACAACTGCTTTGTGTGTGAACACAACAGGATTATACTGTGCCTGCAGTGTTTGCATGGGATACTTTGCATACAGTTGTCAACATCCTTTCACACTGACCTAACACTGTAGTACTGTATAGTGTACTGGTAGTACTTTGACTGTGGTGGACAGTATCCTGGGCTTTAGTGCTATCACTGCTTTACATTTCGATAGTGAGCACAACAGCCTGGTTAGGGGCCAGTTGTGTACATCTGACCATGTTGCATTCTGTTCAGATATGAACTACTTAAACCAGGCTTGTCCAACATTGGTAGTGTATTCCACAACATAGGTGTACATTTGCAAACACTAGCGATGTGCCCTAGTCCATGTCTAATGCTAGTTGGAGAGTGTGTTTGTCCTTCAACACACATTGTAAGTGGAGTTTGCCATGACATATGTCATGGTTAGTACACTGTGCCTCTGTCTACCTGTGACATGACAGTGATACCCAGGATAAAGCTACCATCTCCCATTCACTCATCAAGATTCCTATTGAGGAAAATTGATAAGTGACTCTATGGGTAGCCTGTACTGGGAGTTCACTCATGGGTGGGGGTGGCTTCTGTGTTATGGATCATGCAGTACAGCTTGTCCTATGTAAGTCAGTGCTGGGGTTCAGGTCTCTCATGTGCATAGCTCACTGCCATTCAGATTGTACAAGGTGCAGCATGTTTATTGATACCAGCAACACAGGCAACACATGGCATCTGTGCAAGCTCTTTGATACTCCTGGTGAGGTACTGTTGGGGACTTTACGGTTGATGGAGGTGTCTGCTGAGGTACATCCCATAGGGGCTATTGTAGTCAATTGTACCGCTGATGAAGGATGACTGCAGAGCCACAATGACCTCCCCTTATCTAGATCTAACAACCTTCAAGATTAGGTGGGTATATGGTATGTTTCTGTAAACACTACAGCACATGTTTGTCCAATGCAGGATATCTATCACCTTGTGTCCCCAGGTCTCTCATTACATGTTAACTACATAATGGGTTAACACCTATGTGGTAATTGGTGGGCACTTACTGTATATCCATGGAGGTTGAATATACACTTTTCTGCAATTAGCTTGCTGACATGGCTATGGCACCAGTTGTCTGTTTCTATGTGGCCCTTTTGTGGGATGCTTGTGTCAGCTGGTGGATCATACATGGTGAGCAGTTTGTAGTCCTCTGCAAACATGTTCAGACACAGTCCTTCCATGTTTGCCTGTACCTATGGGACATATATACCAGATGAGGGAGATCCCAGGACCAAGCCTTGTGGGATGCCAGTTATATCTGGTTTGTAGTCTGACATGGCTGCAGCATGTCTGACCATGTCTGTTCTGTACTTGGTCTGGTTTGCAACCCCTCTACTGACATAGGGGTTTATATTTAAGCTGGTGAGCTTATCTATAATGAACACGTAGGGTATTGTATAGAAGCCTTTGCAAGGTCCAGCTACGCTGTGTGGACCACATTGCCCTCATCAATGACCTTAATGACTGTTTCAATTGAGTCAAACATGTTTAGGGGCAGGATCTGCACTTAAGAAAGCCACACTGGGTAGGGTCCGGTGTCAGTAGGTCCTCAGTATCTTTATGTCTGTGGTACATGCTGATCCTTTCCATAGCTGTGCAGACGGAGCTTCTCAGGATTCTGGGGTAGTAGTTTTCAGTATCCATTCAGGCAACACCTTTGTTGAGAAGGACCACTGTTGTTGTACACTGCTCTTTGGGTACATATTCTGTGGTAAGGCTGACATTGAGCAGTAGTGTGATTTGGCATTCAATTCATCTTGGAGTCCATGTTGCACTCAGCCCAGGACACCATCTCATACCATTGCTGCTGTGTGTTTTGCTTTGTAGATGCTGGCTGTTACCTCAGCATCTGCAATGTCAGGGGGCCAGCAGTCTGCTGGGATAGATATTCTGCATTCTGGGGGGGGGGGTTGCACTGCACCTGTCAGGATGTATGTTGGCAATATGTGTGTGTGTTTGTGATATTTGTGTGATTCAGAGCATATCTGTGAATTCACAACACGGTTCCTACCATCAGTTGTGAAAGCCTTGGGATTATCCTTTGTGTCCTGTACAATTTGTATCTTCTTAGGTTCATAGGTTCATACTAGGCTATCCACCCTAGGGCATTTGTTAGCCTAGCCAGAGTGTGTGGCTTTTGCCACCCCTTGCTATGTGAATATTATGGCCATTTATGATTTGCTTTGCTGTGCCTCTGTCTGGACATGACACAGTGAAGACCCCCCAGTGTAACTCTACAAACATCCATCCACTTGGCAAGATTCCTGTTGAAGAGTGTCAGTGAGGGGCTCTGCCTAACATGGAGTGGGATTCTGGTCCAGGGTGTGGGGAGCCGCTTGATTATGTATCTGTCCCACCAGCACATCCTATTTCATTATTTGTTGAGGTTGACCTCTCTCACTCTCACAGCTCCGATGGCTTTGAGTTTTCTGGAGTGGAGCATGTCCATTACTCCTGTGTTGGGCATGGCCTTCTACAACAGGCATGCAATGCCTCTGTGTAGGCAGTATGTGACTGCATTCAGCTGGGGTGTCTACAGCCAGGCAGCATATGGCATATATTTGAGACCCTTTATCCTCTTGGTGAGGTACCTTTGAGGTCTTTCTAACTGCTGCAGGTGTCAGGTAAGGTACATCCCATATGAGGCATTGTACTAGATTATGGGTGTGATAAGAGAACAGTATAGGGGCACAATGACCTCTGTTGACGTAGATGTGAATCCTTTCCTGATACGGTGTCAAATGTAGACAGTCTTCCTATGTGGGTGTCACATAACAGGTTACTGTCCACTTGTGTCCCTAGGTCTCTGATTACTCCTTCCATACATAATGGTTTACCACCTATGTGGTAATTTGTGGTACCTTGTTTGGTATTTGGTGGGACATTCATACTGTCCAGTGTCTTCAGGACGGTTGGGTGGGGTTCCTGTGTGTGAGAGTGTGGTCTGTAGCATGCTACAGACTGTACAGCAGTCTTGCCTACAGTTAGTTGCACATGGGTGGACTCCAATGCCTTGTGCATTGTCAGTTACCTGGACGTATGGGTGCCTGTGCTGAATATGGATACTCACCCTCCTTTTATGTTTTGCTCCAGGTTTTGGGGCCATGACACATGATATGTGGTATAACCTGGTAGTGCTGGTGTGCTGTCAGGAGGCTTGCAGCAGATTTCTGTCACTGCACAGACATCGATGTTCTCCATACTGGGGATGGCCTTGGGAGCATGCATATTGGGGTTTACACATCTGTCATTGGTCAGCATTACCCTTATATTTCTTTCCACTTATGTTTTCTAGGGTGGTGGGTTAGTCTTTTCAGCCTTGCCTACAAAAGGCTCTATGGAGGTGGCAAAGGCCTTATCCAATATCCAGACGCCAAGGGGTAACAGGTGCAAGCCATCCCAAGAACAGCTGCGTGGCTTGTCAAGCATGACATCCCAAGCAGACAGACATTGGATCCCCTTGGAATGACACCAGTAAGTGTGCCACTTGCTATGACTGATCATTCCGTATTTGTACTATGGCATTATTCTTGGTAAGGGTAGGATGCTGCAAACAGTGAGTATCATACCGGCCTGGACTACATAATCAGAGAGCTCATCTATGTCTCTTTTCATGTAGTCTAGGGAGGTACATCTCAGGTCATTCACACCAGCATGGACTATGACTGCATCATATTTCTACTTGCTTTGGAGTGACCTGCATACTTCTGTTATGTGGCGTATTGTGGCAGCCTACAGGCAGCTTACTGTACCCTTTCCGTTGTTCAGTCTGGTGTGCAGGACAGCAGTGTGTCTGACTATGGAGTCACCTATTACAACTGTATCAGGCATGTTGTTTCTCCTTCTGGCCTGTGACTGTTTGGCACACCAGCTTTATGTACTATGTGTTGCATGTGCTATGTTTGGAGGTTGTTTGATTGGGTGTCTGCTTTAGAGGCCTCTGTTGGTGTGCTGTGTTTGTAATTTGTGCCTCCGGGAATGTTTTTCTGTGTTTATGTGTTTGGTTTGCAGTTGTGATAGGTCTATGTGGGACTGTGTTTATGGTGTGTGTGGTTACCTTCTCCTCCTGACTAGTTTGGGGAGTACTGAGTTGAGGGAGCTCAGCCTCCAGTTTGGATAGATGGTTGCATCTCTCACATATATTTGTATTTCTTGGGTGGAGTTGGGGGTTGTCTGTGTACTTGGGGCAGGTGTAACATTGCCTCAGGATTCACAGATTCAACTTGTTGTGGCTGGCTTTAGTGGATTGTATGTGTGGACAGATTTATTGCCATACTACTGATCAGTGATCACTTCATTGTTTATGTTTGCTATATGATGTAGTAGCTCCCTCATTCTCTTGCATGGTTTGGTTATGGCTGGTGTCCACCATGCCAGATGCCTGCATGTATGGCATTGTGTCTTGTTTTAATTTAGGATTGCATAATTCAAGCATTCCTGGCAGTGTTCATGGAATGGCTGTATTACAGGTTCTGAGGTGTGGCCCATATCTTGCACCTGCACAGGACCTTTAATGGATTCCACATCAGTTTGGAGGAGTGCAAATATTGCTTTACACATGTTTTCCACTGTGGTTTTCTGGCCAGGGACTGTGGTCAGGATTCGTATATCCAATGTGATTACTCTATGGTCTGTTTTTACCAGTGAGCAATACACTTCTCGTCTTGCCATCCAGTACCCATGTTGCTGATTATCACATCCAGTATGCTTACCCCTCTTGTGGGAGTGGTACGTTGTTCCTGGGCCTTTTGGTTTATAGATTCTATGAACTTTTGTCCTACACTGTTGGAGCTAGTATAATGCTCCCAGTCTATGTCTGGGTATTTTCAGTCACCCAATATAATGTGGTTTGGAGGACTTGATATATTCATGTATTCCAGCATAGGCCAGGTGCAGTTCCTGGTGTTGGGACAGTAGTCTGTAGCAGGCTATAAACTGGAGGGCAGTTTTAGCCACTATTACCTGACCATGGCTAGTCCATGCTGCTTCTTGTTGTGGTACCAACATGGGGGTGTGGTTATCCTTGACAATTCTTGCTAGTCACCCTGCTTTTGTAGCTTGTTCCATGTTTTGAGGCTGTACAGTACAGTATGAGGTTTAACCTGGTAGTGTTAGGGTGCTGTTGTGAGCCTTGACTCAGTTTTCTGTTACAGCGCAGATATCAACATTCTCCATACTGGTTGGGTTTAGACTGCATGCATCTTGCTGTTTCGACTTATCCCTTATCTTATTCTTATCCCTTCTGATACCTATGGGGATAGGTTTGTGTTTTGAGTCTTACCTATTCAGGGCACACTGTGGGTAACAACAGCCTTTGCCAGTATCCATACAGCCTGCACTGATAGGTGCACGCCAGTCCTAGCAGGTGGAGCATCATGTCATGCTCAGCATGTCATCCCAGACTGGCACACATTGGATCCCCTTTGACTAACTGTGATACTTCAGTCAATTATTGCACTTGATCATCTCATTGTCATATTGTGGCATGATGCTTGGTGAGGGTAGGATGTTAGTCAAGGTCCTCAGGTGTGCATATAGTACATGGTGTTACATTACTTAACACATGGCATTCATGCCTCAGGTGGTGCTGCAGGGCTGCCTCTGTCGGATGCACATATTACACTTCCCTGCACATGTTTGTGAGCAGGTCATGTCATTGTAGGCATCCATGTTATTATTTAAGTGAGTCAGAGGGGGTATCATTCCCAGGGTTCCTACTGAGCCAGTGTATGTGCTATGTGTTGCCTCTTTGCCAAGGCCAGGGCATACTGGGCATGCCTCCTTCTGCCTACTGGGGCAGGCTCAGGTTGTTCCTCCTCCGAGTCACGCTCTGCCTGTGATGGCCTTGGCAATGGTGGGGGGCTGTTTGGCCCAGCCCTATGCTGGTCCTGCTGCAGCTGTTTTCGCAAGATCATATTATGTAGCATAGCACATACCATGACAATTTGGGTACATGTAGTTGGTGTGTACTGCAAGGCTCCACCAGATATGTCCAGACACCGGAACCGTGACTTGAGCAGCTCAAACACACGCTCTATTACATTACGTGTTTGTGCGTGTGCCTCATTATGGCGTTCCTGTTCAGGTGTGTGTGCGTTGCTGCTGGGTGTCATCAGCTACGGCTCCAGTGCATAACCTGCATCCCCCACTAGGTGTCCGTGTGGGATGTCCCCATTGGCAAATGTCTGGTACAGCTGCGTCAAATGCCAGATGTGGGAATCATGGTAGCTCCCAGGACAGCCAGCACACACATTTATTATTATGCCCTGGGCATCACACACGACCTCGCAGTTGATGGAGGGGAATCCCTTGCGGTTGATGTATGCCCTACCCCACTCACTGGCTGGTGCTTTGATGCGTATGTGTGTGCAGTCTATTGCACCCACTACCTCAGGGTATTCCGCTATTTGCTGGAAGAGACGCATATTGCTGGCCAATACCTCACGGGCATTGGGGAAATATACATGATCACCGACATGTGCTGACATGGCATCCAGGAATTGGTGCAGTACCCTGGAGGCTGATGCCTGTGATATCCCCATCATATCACCAGTTGGTCTCTGGAAGGTACCTGTTGCTAGTATTCTTAGGCCAACACATACCTTGGTTTCCACTGAGATGGGTTCCCTTCTGTTGGTTCTGTGTGTGAGGCGTGGCCTGCACAGCTCCACTATTTGCTGCAGGAAGTCTCTGTCCACTCTATAACGCTCTACTATCTCCAGCTCATGTAACCCGTGGTAGGTTACCCTGGGCCTGTACACTCTTCTCCGTCTCCTCACTGTGGGTTGTCTGGCACCATCTGCATTGTCACCACCCTCAGCAAGTCGCCTATGTCTCATTATGACAGCTATGGCAGCCCCTAACATTTCTGCTCTGAGTTCAGCTTTTTCAGTTTTCACTTCTAATAACTTAACTCCTGTCTTGCAGTGTCTCTTGAGAGAAACATCCTGCACTGCTGTTTGCAGAGTTTTAAGTGCTGGGCTGGGCTACTATTCTGCCTGTGTAATTGCCTGCTTCTAATTGTTTTCACCTGCTAGCTCCAGCAGTATTCCCTGCTAGCTTCCTACTAAATCTGTTGCTTCCTTTTTCCTCTCTGTTTCCTCAGGGAGGAGCCGTGTGCAAACCAGCAGAAACACGCTCACAGTGGCTTACATATGCGCACACATGCTTACACGGTTCAGAATATGCTTATTCGGGTTAAAATGCATGCACACCCGCGCAAACAGTGTTAAACATCTCCCAACACGCTCCCACATGTTCAGTCTGCCTTACACGCGTGCACACTGTCTTACTCATGCTTCATGGCGTGCACACGTGCACATGCCCGCCCTGCAAGAAACTTGGGTGTAGGCAACAGTGTACACCTTCCATTTCTTGACTTTCTCATGCTTATCTAGTGGCACACCTCTTTCCATGATATCTGTCTGACATCTGTCATGTAACTCTGAACTCCAATGAACTGCATTTCTTTCTACCATTCCCCCCTGTGATGTCACCTATCTCCTACTCTGTTCCTCCCCCTTCTGTAACTCTTACACTACTCAGACTGTGCTCATTTGCTATGTGACAGTGGAATTCAGTATCTTAACACTCATTTGCATCAGATTGCCTACTAATGCTTAGTTACATGTCTTAGACTCAGCTTCCCCCCTTAGCAACCACTACACGGTGGCCATGTTGATTTTGGTCTGCTGGTCCCTGCACTGACATTCCATGTATTGCATAGAACCCACATTTGTGGGTTTATAACCTTCGTTTTTATGTTTTATACAGCGCAGCCCGTTTGCGCGGGGCTGCGCTGGGTTTAAAAATTATATTTTTAAGATATTTGCATCAGGTTACCTTGCCAATGGCCACATATTTGGCCATTGGCATGCTGCCTGACACATATGCACCCTTTATTTGGAGCTGACATGGCTCCATTGCGGTTTTTGCAGAAACGTACTCAGTTGTCAACTGAGTACATTTCTGCAGCTAAAACGGCTCTTACACGGGCTGTTCTGGGCTTCCTGGATTGCTAATCATCCTCATTTGCATGCTATTTGGCTGCAAGTGAGGTGATTAGCTTATCCACGCCCACTCTGTGTAAGAGCTGTTTTAGCTTGTCTCTTACACGGACTTTGGGCTGTTCTTGGATCGTGAAGGCTGCATGGAATCTTACACTACTATTAGACTCCGTGCAAGCCTTCGTGAATCCGGCCCATCTTATATTCAATGGAAATTAATAAATTCATAATATCCAATTGAAGAGACATTCAAATTCAATAATGAATATTATTCAGTAATATTATTTAATAAAATATAACACAATTATGTTTTGGGTGTTAAGTATTGAAATAATGTTTCTATATAATAATTTACATTGTAATTTTTTTATTGCAATTGTACAGATTTTTTTTTTTACTTATACAGTGGATATAAAAAGTTTACACACCCCTGTTAAAATGCTAGGTTTTTGTGATATAAAATATGAGACCACATAAATCATTTCAAAACTTTTCCCACCTTTAATTTGACCTATAACCCATACAATTCAATTGAAAAACAAACAAATCTGTTAGGGGAAAAAATATAAAAAATAAAAAACGTACAATACGCTGGTTGCATAAGTGTGCACACTCTTAAACTAATACTTAGATGTGTGTGCCCACCCTTAAAGTAATACTTTGTTGAAGCACCTTTTGATTTGAGGACACACTGAAGGCAGAATTAGTACTTAAGTATTTGGCATAGGATAACTAGGGATTCCACACATGCCAGTGTGATTCCAAAACACATTGTGCGCATTCAACATAAGACAAATGTGACAAACAACTGTGATGACTCCATTTTTGAAATTATCTGCACATACATGACAGACCTGAAGACCCCAAGAAATTCAAGTGATTACTATGGATTATGATGAAATCCATAGCAAAACAAACAGATGAATACATAAATAAAATGCAATCTGCTGGTAATATACTGCTATAGGCAGCAGTGATCCAAGCCATAAATGAAGTCAGTGACTGTATGTTATAGAAGGCAGCCAGCTATAGTCAGAGCAAGGCTGCAACTAATGCATCAGTTCTATAACATAGCAAATTTACCCCATGTACTCAGCATGATAGCTTGCACACACATACCCATCAAGACACCAGTAAATCAAGAAGCAAAGGATGGCCATTCATCAAATGCCAAGTTTTTTGTATAGCAGATAGCAGCATAACAAACATCATGACAACACACTCAGGAAGTGTCTATGATGCTGCCATTTGGAAGGAAAATGAACTCAGAGCTGAATTCCACCAAGGTGAAATACCTCTGATGCTGCTACTGGGTAAGTACAGGAACACAGCTAGGATATTAGTTAAGGATATCCCTCTCAACAATATCTTGTTTGACCAAAAGTGTTTTTATTATTGACAACAGGTGACTGTGTTCATTGACTTGAGCCCTGACTAATGATCTCATACTGTGAACCATCCGATCCTGCACAGGAGATCTACAATAGAGCACCCGCAAAAACCAGAAACACCAAAGACCATGTATTTGGTGTATTGTCTAGACTCAGGGTCTGGACACATCTGGGGATAAATTGCAATATAGACCTGAGAAGGTAGCACAGATGATAGCTGTGTTTTTGTGTGTGTGTGTGTGTGTGTGTGTGTGTGTGTGTGTGTGTGTGTGTGTGTGTGTGTGTGTGTGTGTGTGTATACCATGCTCCACAACATGCTAACTCAAGCACATGGCAGCCTTCCAGCTGCAGGTGTCAGTGAGCTACCCCAAGAACCACATTAGTCAGAACAGGATATCCCACAGTTATTGCAGGAGGAGCAGGAGGGCATAGGTACACATTCTGAACAGTGATGTCCAGGTGCTGCCCCATGACAGCACTACAGATTGCATCTAATGGCAAGTACCCACTAGATATGTACAAATCTTTCAATATATATATATATATATATATATATATATATATATATATATATATATATATATATATATATATATATATATATATATATATCAACTCAGGGCAAAACTGATACAGTTCTGCATATACACTCAGTGTGTTGTATCACTTTATGGTAAACATTCACTTAAAATCTGCTATTTAACAGCAGGGACAGTATATCTTGATAAATCCTGTTACATGTCTGAGAAAGTTTTAGGTTAATATTATTGTATACCTTTTAAAATACTATGCAATTCTGTTTTTGCAGGAAATACTGATGGCAACAGAAAAACAAAATCAACTTCTAATGCTGAGGGATTGCGACGGCCACACTAAAAGTTGGAATGAAGACCAGGGGAGATGTCTGTTTTTAACTAGTGATGTGCAGTTTAACAAGGAATAATGGTCCTTACACATACATCTCTGTGTCTGCAATGGACAGCAACAGGTATGGTTCTGTTCACACAAGCTGAATGTTAAATGATACATCACACTGTCTGAGGAATGGATGCTCCCCATTAATGTTAACTTTTTATGAACACAGTGCTGACATGAATGTAATTTAAAAGCAGTTTAGCTACGTGAGCAGCACACGTTCATACTTTGCAATCCTAAGCCAAGTTCATTCTTAATAGTCGATCCCCCATTAAGAGGATGTCATAACATTAACTCTTTTCACTACATGGACAATATGCTATTACAGTTAAGATGTGTTAGGTAAACAGGTAGGTCTCAAGGTTGAACTGGATGTAGATTGCAGTTCAGGTTTTGAATTTCATATCTTCCAATTTGTGCTCAAAGCTGTTAACACCTGAATTTTAAAATGTCAACTGTTATTCTTCAGAAAAAGTCTACAAATTGTGTTGTATCAGTGTTATTTGCGGAATCCATTTTGAATTTTTTTTTTTAATATTTCAGATGACAAGAACAGAGAGATGTTCATCAAGCAGATGCACAGGCTTGAAGAGCAGTGGTGGGAGGTAGGTATGTTGCATATTTTAAGTATATTATTAAATGAAATGCATATTCTAATGTTTTCAAGGCTGTAATTTTCAAGTTAACATGTTTATTCATTAGAATGCAGGAATAAACATGTTTATTCATTAGAATGCAGGAATAAACATGTTTATTCATTAGAATGCAGGAATACTCATTCTGCATCATTCAGGTAAGTAAATATTTAATATATCCACAACTTAGAGGACTATTTGTTGTCTGTGTCTGACACACAGGTTATAAGGTGAATGTTTTATGTACAACTGAAAGTGCTATGATTATTACTTGTGATGCATGGTTTGGTACACGTGTCTGGCTGTGTTTTCTGATGATTGAGCTGAGTGATGGGAGTCTGTAGTGACAGTGTTAGCACTGCTGTTTGCAGACTGTGGCATCACCTTCAGTTCAGCATTGGTAGTGCACCTGTCTAACACATTACAGATGTGTTTGTAAAATCACTGTTATAGCCTAGGTTTACTGACACTTGAGCAGGTACCCATTTGATAGCAGCAGCTCAGAAGCAGCAAGCATATTCTCAAAGTTTTGTTTTGCATGCCTTCTGATTTCTCATTGTTTTTGAAGATAATGCACACAGTTCTACACAAGCAATACTTTTATTAACAGCTATATTGCATTCTGATGTTTAAAGTTGTTTTGACTGCACATAACACATTGTTTTTAATGTTGTACTCATGACATTGATGTGTGTTCAGCAAAATATTTTGCTGCCTGTCTCAGACAGTTGTCATATGGTTTGCCTATTGTCCACAATAATGTCTGATACCTTTCTCTTCATTTTTACAATGGCATGTTGCAGCTGCTCATATAAATCATTGAACACAGACAGTATAATATGTATTTTGAACATTCATACATTTTTACATAGCTAATGACCCATATGCACTTGTGTCTAAACACAGAGAATTGTTCAAGAAAGCAAACTGGTGCCCTTTTTAGGATTATGACATATAGGACTGTAAGTAACTCTGCCCGTAATGGATGTGTCTCAGTTCCTGTTGGAAAAGTTGGAATGAAGACCAGGGGAGATGTCTGTTTTTAACTAGTGATGTGCAGTTTAACAAGGAGTAATGGTCCTTACACATACATCTCTGTGTCTGTAATGGACAGCAACAGGTATGGTTCTGTTCACACAAGCTGAATGTTAAATGATACATCACACTGTCTGAGGAATGGATGCTCCCCATTAATGTTAACTTTTTATGAACACAGTGCTGACATGAATGTAATTTAAAAGCAGTTTAGCTACGTGAGCAGCACACGTTCATACTTTGCAATCCTAAGCCAAGTTCATTCTTAATAGTCGATCCCCCATTAAGAGGATGATATAACATTAACTCTTTTCACTACATGGACAATATGCTATTACAGTTAAGATGTGTTAGGTAAACAGGTAGGTCTCAAGGTTGAACTGGATGTAGACTGCAGTTCAGGTTTTGAATTTCATATCTTCCAATCTGTGCTCAAAGCTGTTAACACCTGAATGTTAAAATGTCAACTGTTATTCTTCAGAAGAAGTCTACAAATTGTGTTGTATCAGTGTTATTTGCGGAATCCATTTTGAAAAACTTTTTTTAATATTTCAGATGACACGAACAGAGAGATGTTCATCAAGCAGATGCACAGGCTTGAAGAGCAGCGGTGGGAGGTAGGTATGTTGCATATTTTAAGTATATTATTAAATGAAATGCATATTCTAATGTTTTCAACGCTGTAATTTTCAAGTTAACATGTTTATTCATTAGAATGCAGGAATAGACATGTTTATTCATTAGGTTCATAGGTTCATAGGTTCATACTAGGCTATCTGCCCGAGGGCATTTACAAGCCTAGCCCATAGTTTTGTGGCTTACGCCACCCCTTTAGTATGGGGAACTATACCCATTATTTTGCTGTGCCTCTGTTGAGCAGTGACACTGAGGTAATCCCTGGGGTATATCTGCGATCTCCCATCCATTGGTCAAGATTTCTCTTGAACAAGGCCAGCGAGGTGCTCTGCCTCACATATACCGGGATTTTATTCCACAGCATAGGGAGTCTTTGGGTGATGAATCTATCCCTCCAGCACGTCCTATTAATAGCCGTGTCGAGGTTTAAGTCTCCGCCCTTGTGGCTCTGACGGATCTAGATTTTTGAGGTGAAGCATATTCATCAAATCTGGGTTTGACATGGCCTTGTATGTTAGGCAAAGGTCACCTCTGAGCAAGCGGTGGCGACTGAATAGAGCTGGAGTTCTTTCAGTCGGGCAGCATAGGACAGATGTTTGAGACCCTTTATCCTTTTGGTGAGGAACTTTTGTGGCCTCTCCAGCTGCTGCAAGTGTCGGGTCAGATACATTCCGAATGGGGCATTGTACTCAATCATTGGTCTGATGAGTGATGAGTACAGAGAGACTATGACCTCCCTTGATCTAGATGAGAATCCCTTCATGATAAGGTGGGCAATGTAGAAGGTCTTCCTAACTGCTTTAGCTACATGGGTGTCGAATGACAGACTACTATCAACCTGGGTCCCCAGGTCCCTGATAACTTCTTCTGTACTCAGTGGATTGCCACCTATTTGGTAGCTAGGGGTAACCTTGTTTTTCCCGAAGGGTATGACTATGCATTTTTTGGCATTTAACTTTAGGCCATGGCTCTGGCACCAGTTATCCGTTTCTGTGAGACCCTTCTGAAGGATATCTGTGTCAGATGTGTTTTCTACTATGGCGCCCAGTTTGCAGTCATCTGCAAACTTTGTCAGCCATAACCCTCCTGTGTTTGCTTGTAGTTCGGAAAAGTAGATGCCAAACAAGAGTGGGCCCAGGACTGAGCCCTGTGGTACACCACTTGTGACAGGCTTTGAGTCTGACATGGCGCCAGCAACTCTGACCCTGTGGGTTCTGTCACTCAGCCAGTTTGCAACCCATCTTGTGATGTATGGGTTAACATTTAAGCTGATGAGTTTTTCAATGATACCCAGTGGGGTATTGTATCAAAGGCCTTCGCCAGATCGAGGTAGGCTGTATGGACTGCCTTTCCCTCATCAATGGCTTTGGTGACTGTTTCAAAAAGTCAACCAAGTTTAGAAGGCATGATCTGCCTTTGACAAAGCCAAACTGGGATGGATCCAAAGTCTGCAAATCCCTATGTCTTTATTTATGAGGTCCATTATGATCCTCTCCATGGCTTTGCAGATAAGGCTTGTCAAGCTAATGGGCGGTAATTTCCAGGGTCGGTGGAGGCACCGCCTTTGTGAAGTGGGACCACAGTTGCAGTGCGCCACTCCTGGGTGCGTATCCAGAGGTAAGACTATGATTAAACAGCTGTCCTAGCTGTGGGTTTAATTCCTCGTTGAGTTCGTGGAGCACACAGCCGGGGACACCATCAGGTCCCATGGATGCTGTGTTTTTGCTTTGGAGAGAGCAGTTCTCACTTGGGCGTTGGAGATGTTTGGGGGCTGCAATCGCTTGGTATAGATATCTCTCCTTTTGGGGAGGGGAGAAGTTTGCACTGAACCTGTCAGCCAGTATGTTGGCAATGTCTGTAGGATCAGTAATCTTCACATCATTTTGAACTAGTTCTGAGCATATCTGGGAGTTTCCTCCCAGGTTTCTAACATAGCTAAAGAAGGCCTTATGATTGTCTTTTGAGTCTTTAGCTATTTTTCTCTCAAAATTTGCTTTGGATGATTTTATGAGAGCTCTTAGTTTTTACTTATAGTGATCAAGGGTGTCTTACCTTTTAAGGATTTTGCTCTATCTTGTAGTAGCTTCCTCCTTTTGTTGTAGAGTTTGTTTATGGCTGGGGTCCACCAGAGTGGGCTTGCCTTTGGTACAAAGAGTCTTTGTTTTGCTTGGGATTGCCTTATCCATGCAGTCCTGCAGGTGCTGGTAGAAGGCATTTGTAAGTGATTCAGCGGCTTGAGTACTGTTTTCCGTCGGCTCGGGGCCTTAAAGGAGACCACACTAGTCTTTAGAAGTGTGAAGTCGGCTTTTCGAAGTTCTTTACTGTGGTCTTTTTATTTCAGGTAGGGGTGGGATGAGGACCTCCAGCGAGATTAGTTTGTGATCTGATCTCACCAGTGAGGGGTATACTTCGGTGTTGAACATTGTGCTCCCATGTTCGTGATGATGAGATCAAGTATGTTTTCTCCTCTTGTGGGGATGGTGACTAGTTGTTCCATGGCATTTGAGTTTATGAATTCCAGGAACTTTTGGGCTAGGGTGTTTGGGCTTGAGTAGTGTTCCCAGTCTATATTAGGGTAATTGAAGTCACCTAGTATGATGGTGTTTGGTGATACATTTATCCTCTAGTGTTTTCAGGAAGGCCATGTGAGGTTCCTGAGTTTGTGAGGGTGGCCTGTAACATGCTACAATTTGCAGAGCAGTCTTGCCTATGGTTAATTGCACCTGGATGGTCTCCGATGCATCGTGCGTTGCCACCAGTCTTGAGGTGTGGGTGTCTTTGATGAATATGGATACCCCCTCCTTTCTTGGTATTGTCCAGATTTTGGGGCGGAGCATGATAAGAGGTAAAACCTGATAGTGCTGGGGTGCTCTCAGGAGCCTTGAACCAGGTTTCTGTCACTGCACAGACATCGATGTTCTCCATACTGAGAAGGGCCTCGAGTGCGTGCATTTTGAGATTTAGACTTCTGGCATTGAGCAGTATTACCCTTAGTTTTTCCTTTTTGTGTTCTAGGGTGGTAGGTTTAGAATTTGAGCCTTGCCTAAAAAGGCACTATGGGGTGGCAAGAGCCTTTGCCAATATCCGGAATCCCAGGGGTGACAGGTGCAAGCCGTCCCTTGGCAGCGTGGCTTGTCCAGCATGTCATCCCAGGCAGACAGACATTGGATCCCCTTTGAATGACACCAGAGTTTAAGCCAATTGTTAAAGCTGATCATCTTATCTCTGTATTGTGGCATCATTCTTGGTGAAGGTAGGATACTGCTCAAGGTCAGGGTCATACCTGCCTGGGCTACATAATCAGAGAGCTCCTCAATGTCTCGTTTCATGTAGTCCAAGGAGGTACGTCTCAGGTCGTTTACACCAGCGTGGACAATGACTGAGTCATATTTGTACCTGCTGTTGAGAGACCTGAGTGCTTGCGTTATGTGGCGGATTCTAGCGCCCGACAGGCAGCTTACTGTGACCTTCTCCTTACTCAGTCTGGTGAGCGGGACGTCAGTGTGTCTGACTATGGAGTCACCAATGACTAGTGTGTCTGGCATTGTGTTTGGCCTTAAGGGCTGTGACTGTTTGACACTCTGACTGTGAGGTCTATGTGTTGCAGGTGTTGTGTTCTGAGGTGGTGGTTGTTTGGGTGTCTGCTTTGGTGGCCTCTGCTGTTTTGGTAGATTTTTGATCAGAGCCGCCGAGTATGTCTTTGTGTGTTTATGTGTATGATTTGAGGTGAGATTAGAATGCAGGAATAAACATGTTTATTCATTAGAATGCAGGAATAAACATGTTTATTCATTAGAATGCAGGAATACTCATTCTGCATCATTCAGGTAAGTAAATATTTAATATATCCACAACTTAGAGGACTATTTGTTGTCTGTGTCTGACACACAGGTTATAAGGTGAATGTTTTATGTACAACTGAAAGTGCTATGATTATTACTTGTGATGCATGGTTTGGTACACTTGTGTCTGGCTGTGTTTTCTGATGATTGAGCTGAGTGATGGGAGTCTGTAGTGACAGTGTTAGCACTGCTGTTTGCAGACTGTGGCATCACCTTCAGTTCAGCATTGGTAGTGCACTTGCCTAACGCATTACAGATGTGTTTGTAAAAACACTGTTATAGCCTAGGTTTACTGACACTTGAGCAGGTGCCCATTTGATAGCAGCAGCTCAGAAGCAGCAAGCATATTCTCAAAGTTTTGTTTTGCATGCCTTCTGATTTCTCATTGTTTTTGAAGATAATGCACACAGTTCTACACAAGCAATACTTCTATTAACAGCTATATTGCATTCTGATGTTTAAAGTTGTTTTGACTGCACATATCACATTGTTTTTAGTGTTGTACTCATGACATTGATGTGTGTTCAGCAAAATATTTTGCTGCCTGTCTTAGACAGTTGCCATATGGTTTGCCTATTGTCCACAATAATGTCTGATACCTTTCTCTTCATTTTTACAATGGCATGTTGCAGCTGCTCATATAAATCATTGAACACAGACAGTATAATATGTATTTTGAACATTCATACATTTTTACAAAGCTAATGACCCATATGCACTTGTGTCTAAACACAGAGAATTGTTCAAGAAAGCAAACTGTTGCCCTTTTTAAGATTATGACATATAGGACTGTAAGTAACTCTGCCCGTAATGTATGTGTCTCAGTTCCTGTGTAAATTGTCATCATAAGAATATTGTGTTGTACTATTATTTTCATGGGACTCTTCTGCATGACAGACATTTTGTTTCATTTAATGCTGTGTTTTGTAATTAATCTTTATAGATCATGGTACGCAAGTAAGTTCATCAATCCAAAGACATTGACCTATGCATGTGAGGCCACTGTCAGATTCATCCAAAGATGATGGTGATGATGAAGAGGACAATGGTGCTGAGATGCCTGGACCTGCCCCTAGTTGAGACATCCTGCCTGCACCCTGGAGGAGACTTCGCCACATCAATGATAGAGACAGTTTTCAAGAGGAGATCTGGGAGATCATGTGCAATGTGTTCTGAACACAGATGAGAAACATGATGGGGACTTTCTTTGCTGAAATGGCATGGACTATGTGGAATTCATTCAGGATAATATCTGATGAGATTACTCGGGAGTCTGATCCACATCAGCATGGTCAATCCAGTTGAAAGGAATTCTCTGTGTGTTTCTCTTCTATTATGCAACCAATATGGTAATTGCAATTTAATTGATTAGACTATGTATGCACTCTAGTGCATGCATACCATGTATATTTCCAGTTATGTGTTATTATCCTGTGACATTTGCTTTCAATGTGTACACAGGGGTGTAGCTAGGATTTTCAAATTTGTACTCACAGCTCTCAAACTGCTAGCCCCCTCCCCAGCCAAGCTACGGCCATTCTCGTAATTCATGGTTCACTCTTTTAGTGTCGATGAAGAGGCATTCGCTGTAATGCCTCTTCAGTAATATAATATAGATTCACTCAAACTCGGTTCCTTGAACTGAGAATGAACCTGACAGTCAGTTCTTTGAAAAATGCAGCATGGTAGTTGGGGTAGAGGATTCATGTTTTCTGTAACTAAGGTACAGGTTTTGAGCTTGAGTAAATTACTACCACCTGCTACCCCTAACTAGGGTGTTTCATTCACACACACCCCTACCTACCTCTTAGTGCAAGAAATATGGACAAAGCCTAAAATAAACAGGGACAGATATTAAAAATGCTCTCGTGAACTTAGAAAGTTGCTAGAATAACAGGATTTGTGCTAGTATGAGAAAGTTGCTACACGATTTGTGCTAGTATGAATTTTTCTAAAGGACATGAAGTCTGAAACTCAAATGTCTGTCATTATTTAGCAACTTCAGCCTTCAATGATTTTCTAGAAAATCACAAAATTTATGAGGAACAGACAAAAAATATGGGGCAAAAATCTGGATGTTCTGCAAAATTTGGACAGCTGAGAGGTATGCTACCTACCTACCACACACACACACACACACACACACACACACACACACACACACACACACACACACACACACCTCTCAACCTCTTAGGGCAACAAACTCATAAATAAAACTGAGGCAAAGGCCCAAAAATAAGGACAATTTTTAAATATTGCTCTTATAAACTTAGAAAGATAATAGAATAGTAGTTGGTCTTGCATTAGTACGAATTTTCTGAAAGGTATGAAATCTGAAACTCAAATGTCTGCCATTATTTTCTAACTTCAGTCTTTAATGATTTGCCACTAATTTGCCAGAAAAACGCAATTTTATGAAAAACGGACCAAAAATGTGATGCAAAAATATAAAGTTGCCAGACAACACAGCTGGAAACCTGTCAAAGAAGGGACCCCATTTTAATATGAGCACAGTTAACTTGAACAGCTAACAAAATTAGAGAATCTACATGCATTTCTGAAATAAAAGTAATGTATAATTCTGATCATTACAGTTATTCATAAAAGTAAACCGTCCACGTTTTCTTCCAAAATTGCTATTTTGCAGAGATTATTAGGGGGAGAGCAACATTTTGAGCCAGAATTGGGGACAGTTGAGAGGTTTGGATATTCCTAATTCTATAAAGCGATTTATTTACACATACCTCTCAAGCTCTTAATGCAGGAAATATGGACAAGGCCAAATATATTGGGGAAACATACAAACAGTATGAAAAATTGATCTTGTATAAACTTAAGACAGTTGACAGAATATCAGGTCTTGCTTTAGCATGCATTTTTATGAAGATTGTGACGTCTGAAACTTAATGTCGGTCATTATTTAATGACTTCATTCCTAAATGATTTGCCAGAAAAGTTTTATTTTGCATTTTACAGCATGAACACCAATAAATATCTGCTAAATAAAGCAATGCAGTCTCACAATGAAACTAGACTTAGCATTAAAACTTCTCTGCCCTTGAAACTCACATGCATTGAAACAGCATTGAAACCCACATTCAAAGAAAATACAGTTTGCCAGTGGCAGATAAAGATTAACTTTGGGCTGTTTTCAAATCATAGGCCCCTTGCACATGAAACATACACGTGCTCTTTGATACACCTTCCTGATTGTATTAAATTATATTCCTTGTACAATACAGTATAGTTGTTAGAGAGCGTTTTAAATTTATTGGTTTGAACATTTTTCCAGTAAACAATGAAACAAAATGCATGCACCAATAATGACAAAACAGCCCAATTCATAACATTTCCATCATAAAAGTCTACTCAAACTTCTACAGTCCACCAGTAGCAGTAAATATGCGCAATCTCTGAACTAGTAAAAGCCATCTACATAATTCCACATTAAAGAAATCTGTAACTAATGAAGAGGCTGCTGCTAGCAAACAACTTTATATTTCATGGTTTCACCTACAAATAAAGTGCCTGTTGCCCTTGAGGAATAAATTGCCTATGTTGCATTAAAAACAATGATATGCTAGTAATATTGCAATAGGGAATGGATGGCAAACTGATAACAGGTTCATAGTTACTACTAGATATCTTCGCCAAAACGGACTACAGCATCCACCCCCCTTTACAACACAGTACAGTATCAGCAATGCATCTACCTACTGTGGGAGAAGAACCCACAGCCTTCTGCATCAAAAGCAAGTACACTACCTGCTGTTCTATTAACAGTACAAGCAGACTCAGCATAAGCAGCACTAAAGTTTAGTTCCCCTACAGCTCTCAGCTCCTTGTAAAATGTCAACACTCAACTGTATCTCAGAACTTTGCAGCACAAGAAATCTGGAAAAATCCAACATTTATTGGGGGGGGGGCAAAAGCCCAAAAAGCAGGGACACATTTTAAACATTGCTTGTATAATTTTGGAAAGTTGCTAGAATAAAATGCTGTGTTATCACCATGCATGTCTTGAACCCAGAACCATATGCATTACAGTCAGTGCAACATACCACTATGCTAAATCAGCAGTTTGAAAAATAGGAAGACAAACTTAATGGCTATCATTTAGATAGCTCTCAACCTCTTAGCACAAAAAAACATGGACAAACAAAGCCAATAATGAGGGAATACAAATACGGTTCTCACTTCACACCTTAGCACAAAAAACATGGACACACAACAAAAACAATAATGGGGGAAATACAACTTCAGTTATCAGTTCTCACTTCTCACCATACTTAACAACCATTAGAAAAACAAATCTGAACGAAGTTCAGAAATGGTGGTGGTTAAGGACTTTAGGCTCTTCTTATCCTGAAGCAAAGGTACAGGGTTTATACTTGTATGACATAAATGTGTAGATCAATTAAATAAAACTCTTTAGTTTAGTCAGAAATGAATGTTATACATCAGTAAAAATAGATATTACTTTTAAAGTCCTCCTATTCATAAAACAAGTCCACGTTAAATAAATTATAGAAACACATTATTTTTTTAATTAAATCTACTAGATCTTACTATATAAACTAATTTTAATCTCAAAGGTTGAAAGCAATAATAAAATATTCTTTTATTTTACTAGATAAATGAATAAAAGACATTGTTAATATAAAATGTTATCAATAAATAATGATTACCCAGACACATGGCATAGAACATGTCTCTGTAGAATTGTGTCAACTTCATAATAAGCAAAGTCATATGTTAGGGTGATTTGATGCCAGTGAAATATCCTATAGGTAAGTGCAGGCATGTTAACTGCTGCCACAATTAAAACTGAAATTACATGTTAGCATACCTGCATCAGTCTTACATGAACTAAAGGAAAATCTTACTAAATTCTATCAATTTCACTGAGCAATATTTTAAGCCTGTGGACACTTTACTAACATACAACAACATGCTACAGTGATATGGTACACATTTACATCTTACACAAATCATTTTTGATCTAGAAACCTAACTAGAATTCTATGGAAAAGGCAACTATATTTTAAATATTTAAGCCTTTGTGATGGTATATTTGCATAATTCTCAGTTACAATGCTTATGAAAGTGAGTTGTGTTTTCTATATAGTCCTATAATTTGAGCACTCCTCAGTGTAATGCTTTATTTATTCCATTATTCAAGAATGTAAACCTTTTTTTTGTTATATTTTACCAATGGCCCAGATCATGAGTCATTGGAAAACTCATTCTATCTGGTTAATAAATCCAAATAAATAATATTAAAATAAAAACATTTATGTATTAACTTACTCACTTATCTTTAGCAATTTCTTATCAAGCTGATAGAGAGGTCATTAGACTTTTTTTAGGTAATCTAAGCTTCATGGAGAATATAATGTCAATATATTAACAGTACACAGTGTCAACAGTGTATTGCACAAAGCATGCAGAAAGTGAGTTTATTGTGCATTAACTAATTTAGTCAATATATATTAACTAGTTACAATTACTGGGATGAGTTTACAATATAATAATGCATATAGTACAAATCTAGTACAAATAAAAAAATACCTCACACAATGATAAAACAGATTACTAGACTAGGTGATTATATTAGAAAAAGTATGTTACAAAGTAGGAACAGCAACATGTATGGAAGACAGTTAGTTCTAGCCATTGTCTTGTAAATCCCTGCATTCATTTTCAAGAAAAGCATGGGTGAGGTGTGGCTAAGATGCTGAGCAGTTAGTAGCATAAAAATTTTGCTCTGCTTCTGTTCAGTTTTTTTTCCAGAATGTTTTATTTTGCCTTCATATTGTAAGATACATTAATTTGACAAAATAGAAATGTCAGTGTTATTTGAAACACTGTATAATAAAACAATCATTTAGAACATACAATATATATCAAGAGAAAAATACTTTAAAAAGGCTATATACACTATGTACAATGAGTGCTATAAAATATCAGCATAGTGACACCATTTTAGATCAGAATGAACTTTCAGATTACTTATGTTAGTTGAAGCAAAGTAACTTAATAATCTGGCTTCAATTTTTTAATATATGCTCTAGGGGAAGGTTCTGACATTGCTGGTAATTGGAATGCTTATTCATTATCTTTGGCATCAGTTTATGCGAGTATACATATTTAACAGCCATATTTCTGAAGCCAGTCCAAGAGAGTTCAGTAGGGTCAAAACAATTTTGGATAATGTATAATTTAACTAAGGCAAAAATGGTAATTAAGATATGTACTTTTTGCTTTGGTAGTTTATGGGTAGTGATGTTCAGAATGGCAAATTCCCAGGATAAATTAGATTTTTCATATCCCATTTTTCTAGTCTTGCCTTCAGACTTTGAGCCTGAACAGTAGCCAGCAGGTGTATTCTGAGGGGGCATTTTCACACACACACACCTACCTTACCTGATAATCTGTTCACTCGATTGCCTTCCATCTTCACATTTCCAGCTCACGATAAATAATCCATTTGCGATTGTCTTCTTTCCCACTCGCGGTCAGCCGGACATCACGTCCAACTGGCTCGTATCCCCCTTAAAGGAGCCAACAACCTTTAAAAATACGTACATTTTTTTTAAATGCTACCCCCTCTTCTAAGAAGTTGTACTGAAATCAGTACAGTGCATATGCCTCCCGACGTCCCTGTGTGTACATGACAGACATTAACACATTACACTGCCCACACACATTCAACTGTCCATGCATTGTGGCAATTAGCCTGCTGATAGTGTGAAACAGGCAGCCTATAAACATGTCTTACTAGGGTGAATGACAAGCAACATATGTTCACCATAGTCCAACACTACTTGTGTCATATGTCTTGTATGTCTGCTTTTCTATATTAGGTATCTCATTCCACATGTTTTTTGGATTAAATTTTTCATGATGTCCCACTGTTTCAATGTGGTGTCATAGTTTGACAATACTGGCGTCATGTAGGATCATATACATGTATATCCTGTCTATGTGCAGTCCTCCTTTTCTGACTGCATCCAACAGCAAGGTAACATTAATCTGTACACAATGTTACAGATTACACATTCATTCACAGTAAATTATACCATGTTTATTGTATGTATCATTTCCACACACATGATGTAGTGACATTGATGTACACCTTCCATTAATAGTTGTACATATTATGACTCTGCGTGTGTGTGCGCAAATTGTCGGAGACATACTGACAAAGAAATGTACCTTTGACAAGTGAGCATTCAGTGATGTACTTCTGATGTGCTGTTATAATGCTCAAAGGAGTGTCCTCTGCTCTGTAATGAGTAGGGTGGTTGACATAACACCTACATTTCTTTATTTGGCATTCGTTTGACAGTATATGTGTATGTGTTTTGTAATTTTTAGCTTGCTTACCTATGCATGTTTATGTGACATGATTAAACATTACTGTGTATGTATATTTTATACATGTCCAGTTTTGCAGACATCAGCAATCCATCTGGCCATTTGACCTACATTTTCCAATTGTTTAAATGTATATCTGTGTATCTTCTACAGCACCCTGTGTGCTTTACACATGCACTTGCATTGTGTCAACTTACCATGTCCTGCTTTATCTTAATGTAGTCCCAGGTCATCCACCTCCCTTCCACCTAAATATTTCCCTGGTATTTTTTGCAGGTATTTTTGCCTTTGTTAAAACTGCTGTCCATCTCAATGTCTTATGTTGACACAGTGAACATGTGCCAATTATATGGCCATTTCACAATGTGGGGCATCTGCACACAAGTTGCTGGATGATGCTTGCAATATGTTCTTCTTCTCATTGTACTTGTGTGTTACCCAGTGCAGTTTTCTCACATTCCTTACTGTTATACACTTCAACATATTATTACGTCATTGGTGTATGTATGTCTATTGACCTTGATTTCATGTACATTGCATTTATGCCACTGACACACATACATACACATCTACACCTATATGTAGCCTTTGACATGGCATATGAGGGTAATATACACACATTCAATAACATGTTTGTTTTGGTTGTTTACAACTACCTAGAGAATGGGTTACTGTACATCAGTACCCAGATTTGAGAATGAGCGGTCTACAGCAGGGTATTAATGTACAAGTAATGCCTGCTGAAAAACAAGTCCACTGCTTCAGGGCAGCATATCAAGCTGCTGTGGAGCTCAGAATGAGAAAACAGAATGGCCGCCATTATTTCACACTCATTCAGCAGCGGTTTTGCTGTTTAGTGACTGTAAAATAAAATAAAAGTAAAAAAAAGTGTGTGTATGTGTTAGTGTGTGAAAGTTCATGCCTGCATGAGTGTGAGAGAGAGAGCAGTTAAGCTATTATTCTACACTGGCTAAGCAGTGCTTCTGCTGTTTAGCAAGTGTAAAATAAAAAGTGTTTGTGTGTGTGTGTGTGTGTGTGTGTGTGTGTGTGTGTGTGTGTGTGTGTGTGTGTGTGTGTGTGTGCGTGTGTGTGTGTGAAAGTTCATGCCTGTATGAGTGTGAGAGAGAGAGAGATCAGTTAAGCTACTATTCTACACTGGCTAAGCAGCACTTCTGCTGTTTAGCAAGTGTAAAATAAAAAAGTGTTTGTGTGTGTGTGTGTGTGTGTGTGTGTGTGTGTGTGTGTGTGTGTGTGTGTGTGTGTGTGTGTGTGTGCGAGCAATCCCTGGCAGCATCACGTGAGATCTTTGTGTACCTCTCGGCACATGAAATCTGGACAGAGCCACAAATAATGGGAAAATAAAGGGTAGAGAATAGGGATGGATTTTAAATATTGCTCTTATGACTTTAGAAAGTTGCTAGACTAACAGGCCTTTCATTAGCATGCATTTGTTTTTCTGAAGCAGAGATGTGTGTGTAGGTGAGAGTTCGTGCAATGACAACTGGCAACAGCAGCAGTAAAAAAGTTTACAAATCTGTGGACCTTTCAGCTGAAGAAATCTGAATAAAGCATAAAAATAAAGGGGGCACAAAGGCTCTACAATAGAAACTTAATTATTGTTATTATGAAATTACAAAGCTGCTAACATAAAGGATTTAAGTTAGCATGAGTTTTCTGAAGGAGAATAAAAAAGTCTAAAGCTCAAATGT
>NC_056726.1:78190107-78205107 GCF_019279795.1 Protopterus annectens | reverse complement strand
TATCATTTTTGGCTTCTCTTGTCTGACCTTTAGGAGTACCTTGGAGAGGAGAGGCAGAGGAGGGAAGGCATATACTGTAAGGTCTTTCCAGCTGAATTAAAGGGTGTCCACTTTCCATGCTTGCTTGTGATAAGTCCAAGTGCAGAATCTCTGTAGCTGGCAGTTGTGAGGGGAAGTGAATAGATCTATGTCTGGGCATCCCCATTTCCCTGTTATCATGTTGAAGATTTGTGGGTCCAGTTTCCACTCGTGAAGATCCATGAGGTTTCTGCTTAGTTCGTCTGCCAAAGTATTTGTCTTTCCTGGCAGGAATTGTGCTTGCAGATGTACTTGATAAGTCAATGCTGTGTTCCACAAAGTCATGGCTTGCCTGCAGAGTGGGTAGGAATGTGTGCCCCCTTGCTTGTTTATGTACCACATGACTGTAGTATTGTCCGTCTTTATCAGTAGTTGTCCTGGATGAAGTAGGTCCTTGAAGGCTGTCAGGGCATTTTGTACAGCTAGCATCTCTTTTTGATTGATATGAAGATGCATTTGGTTTGTGGGCCATGTGTCCTGAATACATATTCTGCCATGTGCGCCCCCCAGGCATAATCTGATGCATCTGTTGTTAGTGTTTGCCTGGCAGTGGGTAAGGTGAATGGCTGTCCCATGTTGTGGTGACAGGCCTGTGCCCACCATTGAAATTCCTGTTGCATGTAGGGAATGAGAGTAATTACTGTTTCCAGGCTGTGGCAATGTTGAGTCCAAACACTTTTTAGATACCATTGTAGTTTCCTCATATGCAGTCTTGCATATGGAATTAGTAGAATGCAGGATGCCATGTAGCCCAGAGCCTGCAGAACTTTTCTTGCAGATAACTGGGTCTTTGTTGCCATGTCTTTGAAGTAAGAAGTCAGATGTCTTTATTTGTCTGGTGTGAGATAAGCCATATGGGCAGTTGTATTTAAGCTTGCACCCAGGAATATTATCTCTTGAGAGGGTACTAGTTTTGATTTTTTTCGTTTACTGAGTACCCTAGGCAAATTAGTAATCTTTTTACAAATGCCAGATGCTGTAGTAGAATATCTTTGTCCTTTGCTTGAATAAGGCAGTCGTCCAAGTAGGGGTATATTTGAATTCCTCTTTGTCTGCAAAAGGCAATTACTGGTGCCAGACATTTTGTGAAGACCCTGGGCACAGTAGATAAGCCAAAGGGCAGTGCAAAGAATTGGTAGTGTAGTGAGCCAGCTATGAATCTGAGGTATCTTCTGCAAGATTGTCTGATTGGGATATGCAGGTAGGCCTCTTTGAGGTCCAACGTTACAAGCCAAGCCTTCCTGTCCAGCATGGGCAGAAGCTGCTGTAGAGTCAACATTTTGAATTTTGGGATGTCCAGAAAAGTATTTAGAATAGACAGGTCCAGAATTGGTCTCCAGGCTTTGTCCTTTCTTGGTACTAAGAAAAGTCTTGAGTAAAATCCTTGTCCCTGCTCTTGGTGTGGCACTGGCTGAATAGCCCCCATGTCCATGAGAGATGAAACTTGTTTTTGTGCCTCTTGCCATTGATTGCGTGGCAGGTCTGGCATGCCTTTTGCCTTTGGAAGGGTGTGAAAGTGGAACCTGTAACCCTGAGAGACTATATTTAAGACACATTTGTCCTGGGTGATCTTGTGCCAGTTTTGTGAAAAAAGTGCTAGCTTTCCCCCTAAGGGTGCTGCCAAAAATAAGTGCTTGGCATTGGCAGAGGAAAGTCATTTGGACTGTTTTCTATAAGGCTGTGATTTGTCTTCACGGCTTTTGGAGCTAGAAGCACCCCTTTGTTTTGACCTGTATGAGCCCTGGGGCTGTTGCCTGCCTCAAGGGTGTCTGAATCTGCCTCTTTGTGGTCTGTCTGACACTGGAAAGGACCAATTCTTAGTGGGCCAGTTCCTGCTAAATGTGGGTGGCTGTACCTGTAAGAAATCCTTTACTGTCTGCATAGATTTTGCCTTATCCTCCATTTTCTTTAACACCTCCTCTGCCTTAACACCAAACAAAGTATCATGCTGTAATGAAGCATCCAATAATTTTGCTTTAACATGATCAGGCAGGTTCTGTTCCTTTAACCAAGCATGCCTTCTAATAACAGAACCTGTAACAGCGGCCCTGCACGAGGCCTCCAGTGAATCATAGCCACATTGCAAAGTATGTTTTCCCACTTCCTCAGCTGCATGCAATAAATCTTGCAAATCTTTGTTCTCAGAACATTCAGAATTTGTCAACATTTTTTGTTTTAACAAAGACATTAAGTATTGCTGATATTTGAGCATATGAAACTGACAATTTAAAGCCCTTAGATCCAAGGTAGCAGAAGTGTAAACTTTTTCCCCCCATCTGTCCAAAGCCCTAGAGTCTCTGTCTGAGGGGACAGGGTTTTTGGCAGAAGCAGCTTTGACCCCCTTGGGACCCTGTGAGATAGTTTCTGGGTCAGCAGAAGGGTTTTTGTAAAGAAATTTATGGGAGTCTGGGACCCTGTAGTATCTGTCCGGCTTAACAGGGGCAGGAGGTAAAGAGTCCGGAGACAGGTCGGACTCTGAAAAAACACCATATACTATGTCTAGAACAGGGGGAATTGCAAGAGGTCTGTGCTGTGGAAGTAAAAGAAAGTCTCTAAGTCTTTTCTAAGAATCAGAATAATCCTGGCTCTCCCAATGGAAATGCTCCCTCATGGTATGCAGGTTTCCCCAAAAGAATAGTCCTCAGGAGGAGAATCTGAAGGAATAGAATCTTCAGCATCAGAATCCTCATAGGGAGGAACAGAATATCCCTGATCAGAAGAGGAATCAGAGGAAATGGAAGCCTGATCAGAGGAATCATATTCAGCGTCTTGCCTAGGCCTCTTATCAGGAGGGAGATGGGAACCCCTAATCAAAGTAATTAGGTCTTCGGCCATTTTGAGCATCTGTTTGTTAGGCATAGAAGCCTGCCCTGGAGAATGCTGTACTGGTTTCCTTGTCTTTAAAACTGTTTTAGACTTTGTTTTGGATGCTGAAGTAGGCTTTATATAAAGTTGGGTAGGTCTGAAGACACGCTCAGAAGCCGATGCCTGCTCAGCAGCTCCGGACCCATTTGAGGGATTCATTTCCGATGGGCCAATACCTTGAGTATCCAGAGGCCTAGCTGTCTCTACGTGGGAGTCGGAGGCGGCCTGTGGCTCTGAGGTTGTGGGAGTCAGGGGCTGCGAAAGCACCTCACTGAGCACCAACGAACCGGTGACTGGCCTAGAAGAGGCTTAGTCATCGGTTTTGGACCTCGGATGCTTGTCCTTGTCTTTATCCTTGCGTTTTTTATGAATTCCGGTCATCGGTTGTTCTGACGGCATTATGTAGTTAAACCTTCTGCCAAAATAATGAAAAGCAAATTCGTACCGATGCTTAATAGTGCATTGGTTAAATCTAGCACAAAACCGACAACTAGCAACGTCGTGGTCCGGGCCTAGGCAAGGAATACAGTAAGAGTGGAAATCCTTATGAGGTATTTGCTTCCCAAAAGAAATACAATTATTAACTTTTTCTGACATTGGTCTGGAGCAAGAAAAAAGTTTCCCCAATGGGGTACATAGCTTTATTGAAGACTTCGGATCTCAAATTCGATTTCGGAAATCTCAGGAGTTGGCCAACCGGCACTTGCGAACTGCTTTTGCTTCAGGCACCGCGTGGCAAGAAAGACTGGAGAAAATGACGTTGGCTGCATCTTTTATACCCCTGGCGCACTGACGTCAGGGAAGAGGTGACAGCAGCTGACGTCGGACCAGGACTATGGAATTCAGGCCGACTGCGGGTAGCCTGCCAGCAGGATAACTCAAGTGTAATGACTGCAACAGTGAAACACGATGAACATCATGCTATTAAGCAGTGGCCTGGAATATCTCTTTGGTAGCCTGTTTTCTTTAATATGAGTTAAGTGATATCAGAATGTTGAATTTGCTTATACTACACTAAGAATATTAAAGATTATTTACAGAAGAAAGATTTAAGAAGTCTGAATAATAGTACTATGACTGGTTATACATTTTGCTCTGTTTTATGAAGACAGTCTTAGAAATGCTCTATGTGCAATATGAGGGATTAGAAACAGCCATGATCATCAAAGATACAGAGCTCAAGTGGGTCTTTTTGTTCCATTACCTGCCAAAAGGTCAAAAGTGCTATAAAGATTCTTATCACAGAACTATGAAATTAATTTGGTAAAAAGCCACCTTAGGGAGTGAAGTATTTTTTTCATTAATTTTAATTGATTTTGCTCCAAGACTATACTGACATCATCAGTTTTCTGAAAAGTATAGCTGAAATCTTGAATCTTTTAAATTTAGTTAATATATTCATCTCAAATTGTGATATTAAGGATTCATTTATTAAAATGTCAAGAAAGATATATATAGTTACAGTCTAGGGCAGTTTATTTTTCATTTTTTCTCATTATGAGTAGGCAGGTGAAGTCTTTCTGGTATGAAAAGGCTATCTTTCATATTAACCTTGCTAAAATAAACTATACAAAGCAGTGAACGATGCGGTAGGACTGAAGTTTCATAACAAAGAATCTATGTCAGAAGTTTTTACCGGAATAATCGTTGTGATTAATACTAGACTGACTAATTTAATAGCAATTTTCTTTCAAATTTCATGCAAAATAATGATATCATGCCAGTCCATCAGAATTAATTTAATTTTAATTGGCAGAATGATTAAGCACAACCTTTGTTTTGAACAGCAAGATATGCAGCAGAAACAGAAAAATCTGGTGTTCTGCAGCAGTGACAAAGTCAGCCCTCATACACTTTCTGATCTGAATTTTGTGTGTTTAATACATGGCTGTATCTAAAGAAAAAACTCAGACAAAAATATAGGAGTTCCTGTCATTAGCCTCTAGTTAAAGAGGTGAACATAAAAGTTATGGATGAATGATGTATCTCTCGGTAGATAAAACAATGGAGGGTTTGAGTAAATACTTCATAAGCAGTATAGCTTGACAGCTATGTGTAAAAGAAGCCATTTCTGCAATTACTGAATCACAAAGGAAGACAGACAGTTATGGATAATATTACATATTCTTTTTGAATCATTAATGTGTAGCCGAAATTGTAAGCTGGGGGCTTGAAAGGATGGTGACGAGGTGAAAAGTCATATTAAGCAAGAAATAGATCGAAGAAAGGTATATACTATACTCAATGGAATTAAACAACCTTCACTTTTGTGTTATTGTAAAACAAGTCATATTCTGAAGAAAAGTAAAGAAACATTCAGAAACACAGGAAAGGCATTTCTGTTTGTCTTTGCAGTCAGCATTTAATATTGAATTTATCTGACAGAAAATTCATGAAATATTAATAGCAGCAGTATAAAGAATATATCAGCTATTAGTAAAGAAATATAAAAGTCAGAGAAACACTGTCAGTTTAATACTAGTCTGATAAAATGATATAGGTAATAGTAAATAAAGGGCATATCTGCAACAAAATCTGTAGACACGGGGGAACAAAGGTTTGATTAGACCTAAAACAGCTATATGAAAAATCCAGAATAACAAAAGAAAAGAGAATGTTGAAGCAAAAATCAGATTTAAATCCACCTTACACCATTAAGGACATGTCTACTGACTTCATTAACTAAATATCATTGAATAGTCCCCATTGCTAAAAAGGATACTTGCATTGCTGGCAGGTTTGGAAATCACATTTCTACATTGCAAACATGCCCATTTCATCTCCTAAGTTTAACTGTAAATAAAAGAGTTGAAAAATAACACAGGAAATTGTTAACATAAACACCATTTTGGTCATTTTAGCTGTTAAAGATGAACAGATATGTGCATATCTACAATATGGAAAGTGCACTGAGGAAATGACCTTTTTGATTTTGGAAACAGTTAAAAAAACAACCATAAAATGTGTGTGTCTGAGTAATATTATTAGTGCACAATAACATGCATACAGCAGTTAGATGTGTTCACGTTGCCATTTTAGAAGCAGTTTATTATAATGGGCCCAGCTTCTTTGAGTGTTCAGCTTTTAGTAAAGTAAAGATTGCCACCATAGAAGAGCACAGAATTCAGACCCATATAAATATTTGCTCCAGTTATCTGTTGTAAATGTTTCCTTCCTAGCAGGTAAATAAAAAATCCTCATACCTTCATTTCATTCATATGCTGCTGTACATTGAGGGTCAGTTGTAATACTTCTCACATCAGCATAAGATGCACACCTCCTTTCCGGTTTCCCCTTTACTCCTGCACTAAGTAGGCTGGCACTCAGTGGAACAACATATAAGACTAATAGTAAAGCTCACACATTCTATATTCACAGACATTTTTAAGCACTAATTTAGGGTTACATGATCTTAAGAAGAGGGGCTCATCCTTCCTAATTTTATGATCAGACCTGCCAAAATAGAATGTTAAACTACATAATGGAAATGGTTAGAAATAACTGGAAAACATGTATCTGAATGAACACTAAATCAAAGAATAAAAAATTATGCAAAATTCATATAACAGGGTGCATCACAATTGCACACAAAGGCTGCCATGCCCAAAGGCTCTATTTATTATTCTCACAAAGCAGTTTCTATTTTTGTCAACTAGATCAACCTACTTAATAGTAATTTATACCAGAGATATACCTGTTCCCAAATGACACTGTACCAAATTGTTGAAGTCAACAGCTGGAATGATGCAATGACTGATATGAAGAAATATTGTCTGTAGCATCTTGGTGAGAAGTTTTACCTTGACAAGTCTATGCCTATGGGCTGTGCAGTTCTGCATGTGCCATATTTGACAAGTTCAGCACAGCTTTGAAATGGATTTGGCATGAGAAGGCAATTGGTATGGGGTGGTGCACTATTTGGACAATTTTATTTTGCTAATTGGGGAAGGAAAGGAAATGGTGGTCAAGGGAATGAGCTTACTTGATCAGGTGTGTATGAAGCTCAGTGTGGAGGGTCCAGCCAAGATGCTAACTTTTTTAAGTTTAAAGCTTGACTTTAACCTGGAAATGTTCAAGCTGTCATATACCAATGTAGAGAAAGTAAGAGGTAGGGTGCAGTCCATGGTGGAAAGGGAAAAGATGACGACCAATGAGATGATGGAGGTTGCTGGTCTCCTTAATTGTGCAAGTAAATCAGACGTGCTGGGCTGGACATTTACAAAAGTTGGGGTCAATTTGTTAACAGCTGCAAAGTGAAAGCATCATTTTGTAAGGGAAGGTAGGTAGGTCAAGGAATACACATCTATTTGGCTTGATATTCTCCAGCAATTTAATGGTGTACTTTTTCGCAAGATGACTGGGTTGCTTTGCTGGTCATTGATCTGTTTATGGATGCAGTGGAGGGTAGGGCTAGGTATGAGAGCATATTTTGGTGGCAGGTGGTTTGTTGAAGCCTGGCCAGAAAGGTGGACTGATGAGAATCAAAGTAATATCACTTTCTTCAAATTAATGCCAATTTGGCCATAATTGGTAGTGTGAAAAGAGGAGTTTAGGAGCAAGGAGGTGATATTTTATTTGGATAACTTGGCAATAGTACAAGCTTTAGTTAATAAGGCTGTGAAATCTAGATGAATGTAGGGATTACTCAGGATTATTGTTTTATTTTGTTTAAACCTTACCTTTCTTTTTCAGCTGAACATATTCCTGGCCACTGCAATTTTTTGGCTGATAGTCTCTCTCACTTTCACTTTTGTAGGTTTTGGCAACTGGCACTTGGAGCTCAAGAAAGCTGCACTATTCTACCTGGAAAGGTGTGGGAGATTGGTTAAGTGTGGTACATTGGCTGGTTCAGCAATCCTGGTCTGAGGTTACTAGGAAGGTATTCAGTAAGCCTTTGATGTTTTTAGTAGATTGCCATTAAATATAAGGGACTGATTGACTGATTTAGTGTTAATATTTTTAGTGGAGAGGTGGAACATTGTTGAAACAGTATGCACAGCTAGGGTACACTGCAGCATTGAGTCCTGTAGCAAAATTATCAGGTTTGCAGGATGTTACTATGGAATGGAGGATACTGAGGTCGTTGAAAGGTTGGAGAAGATGCATCCCTGGAAAGGGATTGGAGGTTATCATTAGGCCAGCATATATTGCCGATATTGTTGAAAGGATTATACAAGGTGGTTTGTTCACATGTTGATTATGGGTTGTGGACCACTTTGGTGAATTTCATCCATGTTAGGATGTTTGAAGTTACCAAATTTTGGGTTATTTACAGAGGGAAAATCTCAGGATTACTATAAGGAGACAAGGCTGCTGATTTGTCGATCAAAAACTGACCAAAAGGGTGACAGAAAGCAGGTGTTATAACCAAGGAGAAGAATACATTTATTATGTCCAGTGGCATGGGCTCACAAGTGGTGAGAGGTGTGGGGTAAAATGCCTGGAGGGTTTAAATTTGGGGGGATTTGATGGGGAAATGGATGTGTGTTAGGACATCCATTTCAGTGAGGATGGCTTTGACAGTGCAAGGAATGTCAGTAGATAATTATGCCTCTCATTCTTTAAGAATAAAAAGAGCATCCAATCTGGCTGAGAAAAATAGGTTCATGGAGGTGATTAAGAGAGTAGGGAGATGGCAATCTAGGGCATTTTTGAATTACATTTGGTAAGAATATAAATGGACAGATGTATGTGAGTTTGTTAATTGTGTGTGTTTTCTTTCACAAGTAGGAAACCTATGGTCATGTTGGGTCACTGTTTCATTTACTGGGTGGCTAGAAGAGTGGAAGTGTGACCTAGTGGTATGCATTTGTGCTTGGATCTAGTGCAGTGACAATTCTTGTGGCATGGCTGTTGTGGTATGTAGGGATGTCAACTGTTACCAGCACTGGAGGAGGTAAGACAGCAATTCAGTGATCCATTCAGATTAGTGATACATCTGAGATGTAACAATATTGGAAGTACACCTAAAAGGAGGTTGCTTACCTATTTGTTAAGGGATCTGACAGTAGTTTCTCACAGGTTCCTGGTGACTAAAGTTATTTGGTCGGCCATAATTCCTAGGTTGGTAGGGAGGGTCTGATACATTTAAGGCATTGGAGGTAACTAGAAAGTTTCTTAAATGGAGTAGTTAGGGCAAGTTTTGCTAATCCTTTTGTACTTGACCACAGGGACTTTGCAGAGAGTGATCCAGCCCGGTTCCATTGTGATGGTGTACATCTTAGCTATATTAGGTTAGACATGTTTAATGCATAGCTGTCATTGCTTTTACAGAATTTATTTGGGAGAGAATGTTAGCGGGGGGGGGGGTAGGTTGTTGAGCATCCTGTTTAGTGGAGGAAGGGCCCTAGTCATTGTTGGTAGCACCCCCCTTTTGTGTTTTAGTTAGCACACATATTGGTTCATGTGAGTGGCATTGCACTGCCTGGTAGAGTTAAGTTGTGGTTATTGAGCAGTGAGACTCTACTAATAAGTGTTTGGTTAGTAGTCTAACACCATGCCTAATTTGTGTAAGCTGTGTTGTTGAAGTTTTAATGTATTAAGAGAAAGGGAAGCATTTCATGATGTTGACCAATTGTTATGTGGTATAGGAGTGTTTGATGTGTTTTACATGTTGTTCATAAAGCTGGTCACAAAGTTGTGAGAGTTGTCTTGTTGTTTTATTGGAGAGGTGAGGGAAAGCTCAGTGACAAACTGTGCAAGTCTTTAACATTTCAGAAAACACTTGGACATATCTGACAAAGGTAGCTTTTTATTTCACAGTATTTCATACAAAGGTAGAGATTTATAATGTCCTGTAGTTGTCTGTATGCTATCTTGCTATGGCACTATAAAAATAAACATGCATTCCCTCTAAAGATATATTTTGTCTACACAGGCTGTTAATTTGTGTGTGCAGAAGACTGTGTTCAGCTACAGAAAATGCCCAGGCCAAAACCAAATTGGCTATAGGTCATAACATGTTGCAGCCAAGACAGCATGGCACAGTCTGGTAGTTTATCACTATTTGCTACTAACAAGCTCTAGCCTGTCCTACAGAGTGTAACTCCTTCAGTCTCCACTGGCCTGTTGTGAGACTCTGAGCAAGTTACTCAGCCGGTATACCTGGAACTTGATTTCAACGAAGCTGTTTCCTAGTGAGTTTACCTGGTTAACAATGTAGTAAAATAAGAACAAAATAACATAAAAACAGATATAAAACTACTGCAGAGATTAGAAACTATTACCTATAAGATTGTAGCCTATATACAAGGTATTGAGGAAATGAAAGAAAAGGTAGGCATGATAAGTTTTGTCAGTCCCCTAATTCAGTCTTTCTTTTCTTATCTCTTCATATACTACAATGGTAGATTGCTTTTCATGTCATTTGATGAACATCTTAGGCTTAATTCTCAAAACCTCTTAAAGAGTCAACATTACTTGAAACATCTTTCCAAGCACCCTTTACTGGACATGCACTGTGGCAAAATGACTGTTTACATCATTAGACATTTCTGTGATATATAATTTTATACCTTTTGTTTTAGGATAATCATCAAAGTTACTGGAAGGCTTTTACTGCTCTTGAAAAGAACTGCTACAGTTTTCAAAGCAACATACTTGGTGAGTGTCTTTTGAGCAATCCCACTCAAAATTTGAATGTAATATTTAGTTCTAGAATCAGAGGTACTGGAAGTTGCTGAAGGCTATGGGGGGGGGGAGTCCAGAGAGGCATGGAGTGACCTGAAAAGGGCATTTTTACTTTTTTCTTCTACTGTTAAATATGATAACTAATGTACATACAAGATATGTATTGAATAGCTGCATATATGGCCAACCATTGCTGTATTAAGAATAACTGGATAAAGGAGTGCTTACAGATGTATACAATACATCCCGCATTGATCAATTACATTACAGTGACCATGAAACAGTGTCTGACCACTATGCAATTAAGCCATGACAAAGGGCAAATGATTATCACAGGGATAAAAATTCAAAGGGGGTGGGTATTTCAGGGTCATTCTTTGTCACTGCAGATGTTTTGTCTTGTCATTAGTCCATTAAGCTGTTTATTTAATGCATTAGGTCTTGGTTACAATTTGGCTCTCAGAAAACAAACTTGCTTAAAGATTTCTCATCTGTGTTTTGTGGATAACATAAAACTGTATAGTTCATCAGGTAAGGAGGTGAAAGCATAACTGCAAGTGGATACAACTCTCTGAGATGATAAACGAATGTAATTAGATCTTCATGAATGTGCAAAAACAGGATCTATATTAGAACATCGAAGTTTCAGAACTTCGAATGTTCTGATATTGACACCTACTAACCGAAAACCGATAAGCCTGAAAATTTAGAACAGCGAATTTTTTACTAGGGAAAAAATTTGCTGATCCAAAACACATACACACAACACAAACACACCAAACAAACAGCAACCCACACACATACACCTAACATCTTACATATAAACATACACTAAACTGTACATACACCAGTATCTACCCACTTACCTTAACCCAAACCCTAACCCTAAGGTCCGCCACTATCGCACACACACCTCACCCGCGCCCTAACCCTAACTCATGTGTCCCACCCTAACCCTCACGTCCACACATTCACACACTTACCTGATCCATGCCCTAACCCTAACTCACCTATCCCACCCTAACCCCCACATCCACACAATTGCACACTTACGTGAACCCGACCATAACTTTCCACCGCAGAGCTGAAAATAGCGAAGCGACAGGAACGTACAACTGATTTATTTCCCTAGGAAAGAATTCGGTTATCTAAATTTTCGCTATTTCCAACTTTCAGTTAGTAGGTGTCGATATTAGAACATTCAAAGTTCTGAAACTTCGATGTTCTAATATAGACCCCAAAAACAATGTTTAAAGCAGGAAAATTGCAGTGCCAGAAAAATATCAGTCTGGAACAGGAATATGATGTAAAGGAACTTGAGTATGAAAGTGTGTATAAATATGTGGGAACTGATAAAGAATCAGCAATAAAACATGAACAAATGCAAATAAAACTCAGTAAGGATTCCTTCAAAAGACTAAAAATAACATTGGAAGCAGCCTTGAAATCTAGGAATACAGTTCATGCTATAAACCAATTTGCTTTTACTATCCTAACAGTTTTGGAGTGATTGACTGCCCTCAAAAGGTATTTGATCAGTTGGGCAGTCTGCGGACCTCATCAGATCCAAACAGTGACAGTGTTACAACATGAGTAGAGGAAGTCTAAGATGACTTCAATGCTTAGTTTAGCAAAAGCATTCAGGTGGCAAGTGAGAATGGAAATCAAACCACAAGTAGACAAAAATCAGACAGCAACCGAGTGTCAAAAAAAAAAAAGATATAAATAGAAGGATCAGATGAGAAAGAAAGATGTGGAAAGCCATAAATAAAGTCGCAAGTATAGAGCTCTCCTGGAACAACCTCATCTTGATCAGGATTTGATGCAGAAATTGTTAAGAAGAGGTCAGTTGAAACCAAAGGATGAAAGGTTAATAATACAGCCCAGGATAGTCAACTTTGTACACATTGGTTCAATGAAATGTGGGAGAAACAGACAAATGTAAGTTCTGTAAAAAAGAATTGGAAACATTCACACACCTTGTTGCAGGGTATGATACACTCATGGCAGAGGGCCTGTATACTTGAAAGGCACAATGATGTAGCACGATTGTTTCACTGGGGATTGTGCAAACACCTAGAAGTAGCTGACAAGCACTGGAAATCTGAACCACAAAGCATTATAGTGAGTGATGAAATGTACATTACACAGAATCACCCATCACCAACAGTTCACCAAACAAATGTCAAAAAAACAGATATAGTAATCCATAAAAAGACAGTAGAATTGATCATTGAAATTGCTACAGCTAAAGATTACAACATCACATGTACAGAGAAAAACAAAGTCTTCAAATCTCAGGATTTGCAGGCAGAAATGAACAATTTCTAGACAGTTCAACAGCAGTAGGTGCAATACGTATAATAAAAAAGAATCTACAGTTGCATTTAGATATGTTGCCAATACATGTAAATCTGTAAGAATTCTAGGAGTCAGTTCTGGGAATATTGCATGTGCTGTGAAAAGCATTTTTGGATAACATCAAAGATTGAAACAATACTAATTTCATGAACTGACTTAGGAACAGGGCCTATTCCCAACATGGTATTAGAAACCCGAAAGATCTGGAGAAATAAAAAAAAAAAAATCACTAGAAAAGTGGTATCATAACATGCACAGAAGCAGATCTTCTTGCTAGATTTCTATACTGTCACTGGGTATAGGTTACCCAACAATTTAGGTAGAAGGTTTTTTAGATGTCCAGCTTCACAAAATGCTACTCATAGTTGCTTTTATATAACTGCAAGCACATGATAATTTTGTAATGAAAAATAAGAATCTGCTTAATATATGAATGGAATAATGTCCCACAAAAAGGAAGATGCAAATATGTATATGTTGTTTTGCCTGTATTATGTATATGACATTGTTATAATATTCTGTAAACTGCAGTGGTTATGTTGTATAATTTAGTTCTTGTGCATTTTGATTCACCTCTGGAGATTTTCTTGCTAGGTCTCCACTGAAAATGGATTATTCTGAGCTCAGTCAGATTATCCCAACAAACACATGAAATAAATAAATAAATATTTCAAACATCAGTAAATTTGTGCTTGAATATTAGCAGCAAATATCCTGACTAACATTTCCATCAATGAACAATTTTTACAGAAGCCTCAAAACTTTCCCCAGTGGTTCACATATATATCAAAGATGTAATGCTTCTTTTTAGAATATTTTTATCACGGATAACAAAGCCAATGTTATTTCTGCAAGTAATCTGTAAGTCCCTTTTTAAGTTAAATTTGATGCCATCCCATAAGCCATTAATTCATTAAACAAAATAAGCATGTTCTTCTGTTGGCCTCACTGCAGAACTTATTAATGACTTCAAAGATTAGATTTATAGTATAATGATTTGTAATCTGTCAAAACACATAAACACAGTAGTGCAGGCATCACCCACTCTGTCACTCAGTGGCCAGCAGTTTTAAAAATCATACAGGATTTACGGCATCTTTTACTTACTTCTTAATCGAGTGAAACTGTCAGTATCAATATGTTACACATTGGATAAGATGCTTGCTTTCTTAATAATTTTCTTGTGTAAGTGAAACAGCTAGGTAGATTTTTTGATTCGACTCAAACACGTCATTATTTAGGGTTCATAGGTTGGTACTAGGCTATCGGCCCTAGGGCCTATACAAGCCTAGCCATAACAATTCCCTGGATATTTCTTCCCACACTATTTACTCCCTGGACCCCTGTCTAGCAGGGCGACTGATGTGATTCCTGGGAGGAATTTCATTTCTCCCATCCAATCGTCAAGGTTCCTTTTGAAGAGGTTCAAAGAGGTGCTCTGCTTGACATGTATGGGCAGTCTATTCCAGTGTCCGGGGAGTCTCTGGGTCAGGAACCTAACTCTCCAGCATGTTTTGTTTATTGTGATAATAAGGTTTAGATCCCTGGAGCGTGTGGCTCTGAGGGACTGGGATTTCTTTAAGTGTAGCATGTCCAACAGCTCTGGGTTTAACATGGCCTTGTATGTTAAGTAGAGAACGCCTCTGAGTAGATGATATGCGACAGAGTATAGCTGGAGTTTTTTTAAGGCGGTCAGCATAGGGTATCTGCTTTAGGTCTGAGATTTTTTTTAGTGAGGTATTTCTGCAGCCTTTCCAGTTATTGCAGGTGTCTTGAGAGGTAAATACCAAATGGGGCGTTGTATTCTATAATGGGTCTAATGAGGGATGAGTACAGTGGGACAATGACCTCCTATTTTCTGAATGAAAAGCCCTTAGTGATGAGGTGTGCCACATAAAAGGATTTCCTGACTGTTGTGGCGATGTGGTTATCAAAGGTAAGATCACTGTCCACCTGTGTCCCTAAGTCTATTATCACACTTTTGGTGTTTAGTGTACTGCCACCTATATGGTAATTCATGGGTACATGTTTTTTCCCAAAGGGGATAACTATACATTTCTTGGCACT
>NC_056726.1:78147607-78185107 GCF_019279795.1 Protopterus annectens | reverse complement strand
AATTGCTGTCATATAAAATCTGCATGCATGTTGTTAACTAAATTTCTTGAGTTCCTCAGCACCACATAGAGCAAAGCACTGTTTTATTTCAAAGCATTTTTGCTTAAGATGATATGTAACGACTTTCACATGGAACAGTAAATAAAATTAGGAAGCAATATACTTGTTTAAAATAAATCACAATTTAGAATACCAAACAGTATTACTTCCCATTCATATATTATCATTCTAGTTTTTATGTATTTTTTGAATTTTTCTTTTCCAGCTGTGTTTCTTCACAGCTGCAAAGTCCAGCTGTGACATTAAAGAAAAGAAAATACAAAGAAAGGGTAACCATCTGCTACACCAAACTGTATTATCTTCAATATTACACATGTATTTATGCTTCTGTATCTGTAACAGCAGGAGGCCAGCATTTTAGTATGGCCACATTGTTATCTTTGTATTACAGATAGTGTGAATATTTTTTTTTCAAAAGTGCCAAATGTGTTGCATTATTGAACATACAGCACAAGACAGTTAACTGCGCTTCTGAAAGAAATGTGTGCCAGGTATACTAAGTCCCTTGTTTTGCAGTCAGCGTAATGATTAAATATATGTTCCTGTCCAGTATCTGGATTTACAAACTTATTGTCACCTGCTATATACGAGCATTAATTGTTAGGTATGTAAATCCTTTTATGTAGGCAAGACAAATAGAACCCTGAGGGAGAGAATGAGGGAACACATATATGCCATCAATAAAGAGGATGAAAAAATGCATCGGCTAGACACGTGTTGACCCATGGCATGACACATAAGTTTACTTTTAGAGCTTTGGAATTAGTTAAAAAGACTGGTAGGATAGGCAGTATTAAGAACTACACTGACGGGCAAGAAAACAAGTGGATTCTACATCTGCACGCTCACAAGATGAGTGGTCTAAATGATAAGATAACACTTAAACCATTCTTAGCAGCTAGGTCATATGCACATTAGGTATTTGAACTGTTTTTATTAAATGCATTTTATATAGTTGTTTTTAACATAGAATATCGTTAGATTATAATATGTTTCATAGTAAATATATATATCTATATAATAGTCCTAGTTTTTGGTGGATATTTTTTAATGCTTTGTTGTATGTGGAGGTTAAATTTCAGTTTGTTGTCAATAATGATACCTAAAAGTTTAGTGTGAGGTTCTGCTTTAATGGTGGACATGTCGAGGGATGTGATGAGAAAGGCAGATTTATGGTGAGCTAGAGATTTAGGCAGGAATAGTAAAAGTTTAGTTTATTTTGGATTTAAGATGAGCTGATTGTCAGAGAGTCATTTTTCAATGGAAAGGAAAGAATTTTGGGTATGTGTGTAGAGGTCAGAGATGATGTTTGAGATGGTAAGGACTGTTGAACTGTCTGCGTATTGAATAATGGAGGATTGTCTGCAGGCAGTGTGGAAGTCATTGGTGAAGATATTGAAGAGTAGAGGTCCAAGAATGGAGCTCTGGGGGACACCAGTTTTGATGGGTAGGAAGGAGGAACAGGAAGTCAGTCATGTGACTGATTGCTGCCTGGCCCAGATGGAGAAAGGTGCCAGAAACAATCAGGTAGGTTGCAGTACAGTAAGTAAAGAGATGGTTGGTGGGGAACTTCTAAGAAAAAAGGAAAAGAAACCAGGCTATAGAGTAGAATCAGGTCTAGATCTAATTAAAGGAAGGAAGTATAGGTAGGAAGGGAGAGAAAGCACTGACAGCAGCAGGATAAGAGAAGGGCGAGATTGAGCAGGGAAAGGTGGATGGCATTAATAGTATGGATTGTATGGGAGGTGTTTTATATGGACAAAGGAAGGATTAAGGATTTCTGGTTAGTGGTCAAATATTATAGGATAGCAGATGTACAGGAGATATATGTGCAGGCTGAAAGTATAGGCTAGGAGACAAAGGGGAGAGAAGTCGAAACACAGGTGTGGTGATGTGTAAGTTGCCGGCACAGTACCACTAATGGAGAGTCAGTATTTACAGTTTACATGCATCAAGACTTAGACCAATGTATACATCTCTATATATATATATATATATATATATATATATATATATATATATATATGATCCAAAAACAATTGAGACCCAACAAAAATAGATGATAAAAATCCCAGGAAGGTAGCAATAACAGGAACAAAATAAAGCACCACTAGTCGTAAAGTCAGTTTAATACACATCAAAATGTAAGCGCTTTCACGGGACAAAGTCCGCTTCCTCAGACGTGGAAGCGGACTTTGTTCCGTGAAAGTGTTTATGTTTTGGTGTGTATTAAACTGACTTTATGACTACTGGCGTTATTTTGTTCCTGTTATTGCTACCTTCCTGGGATTTTTATCATATATATATCTATCTATCTATCTATCTATATATATATATATATATATATATATATATATATATATATATAAATATATATATATATATATATATATATATATATATATATATATATTTAGTATGAGGGGTATAGGTGGCTAAACTCCTCACATCATAGTATAAGAAAGAACTTCTTCCTGAGAAATCCTGTACATTTGCTTCACAATAGGCTCATCATTCTGTGATATTAGCATTGCATATCCCCAGTGTTCTTGCACATTGCCCACCTCCATTTTAGGAATGCTTGTGCAACTGCAATCAGTAACTTTAACTTCTGATCACTTCTGCTCTGCAGCTATGTAAATTCTGATTTTCACTGCTTTTAATAACGAACTACACTTTGAGATGGGTTAATGTGGCAAAAAGGCATAAGATTTGGTTATTCTCCATCAAAGTGATTATTTTCCTGTTTGGTTTACATGGCCTATTAGGTTTCCCTACACAAACTGGTGCAGTTCTCACATCAGTGCCAGTAAAGACAACTGCACATGTATGCTCATTATATAAGCAATGCAGCTATCACATTGCAATGACATCAGCTTATCTCACTGTTTAGAAGCCAGTGGTAACAGGGTTATATTTTTTTATAATGTCATGAGTGCATTTCCATTCTTTTTATTGTTTGTTGGTTTGTTTGCAAAAGAAAACAAACAACATTGTTTTGCAATGCAAAAGCAGGCAATGAAAAGTTGCAGTTATTGTGCATTTTTATACACCCTAAATATGAATGCAAAAAAAGCATAGTGTTAAGAAATGAAATGATTCAGTATAGAATACAAATTCACAGTCCAAACAATTTTAAGGTAGATAATAACAATAGGGTGATATATTTACTAAAGTCCACTGGAAAAGGTGCAGCAATAGATTAAACCTGCATGCACACCCAAAACAAGCAATAAACCATATTTATTTATTTATTTTGCTAGTTACTTACTCTTTGATGACTAGAATAGTCCAGCTAGGTTGGAGTTTTTTTTCAAGAAGAGTCTCAAAATGATACTTAAACTGACTAGGGGAAATTCAGTCAGAGTAACATGTAATTTCCCTTACTTTTTTTAATAAGTGCCATGGGACCTTTTACATGTATTTGAACTACCACAAACTCAGATGGGAACTCAGTTTAACATGTCATAACTTAAATAATAATAATAATAATATTAATAGGGATCAACTTGGTTTAATCTTTATAACAAATAACATTTAGAATATTCTAAATATTACAATACTTTTTAGTGAGTTAAAGATTCTGAGAATGCTTTAAGGATGCTTGTTTTCTTCATGAACATGAATCAAAGGTTCAAGCAGATTTATTCACTTCTCTTTCTATTACTTAGTGACAAAGAAGTTTACATAAGCTGAGATTAAACATTGTGAATAGTTGTCTTGTGATGTGTGGTACAGGATTGCTATGACAAACAATTATACCATTTACAGTCCTGTTTGTTTGTAGTCATTGACAAGAAATCCATACTGATCAAAAGGAAGTTCCATATAGGCCACGAGAAACTACATTACCTGAACATTTGAAAGAAGTCAGCAAATGATTTTTACCCAGATATTTCACAATGTGATAATGATATTTTATGCATAGCTGCTAATTATGGAGAACTGGTGAGGTAGTATGCAAGAACATAAATTACTAATCTATAAAATTGCAAGCAAGGTAAATCCTGTTTAATACTGAGTTCTTTAAGATACAGTGTTCAGTATTGACTTACATGCAACTTAGGATGGAACAATATATTTCAGATCAAATTATACATGAGATCTAATTATATATGATATAAACAAGAAAGAAAGATTATGTTTTTTTTTCTGGGTGGTTGAACCAGAAGCAACCCAACACAAAACTGATTTCCATTGGTTAACATTGTAGTTAAAACGACTTAAATATTTACATGCTATTTTTATTAATGTTCAAATATCAGTTTCTGTTAACATTGCAATATTTCTTTGACTTGAATGTGAGATTGCTGATCCAGACTTAATTAGCCACATGCACACATCTTGGGTCATCTGATATATTACAGAAATCAAAGGGGTAGTTTACCCTCAGGAAATGCCATCAAATATAACTCCCCCTGCTATCAGTAGGGAGCAGGTCCTTAATACTCTCTCTATGGCCAATAACAACTCAATGGGCCCAGATAATATCCCAGGATGCATTATAAATAGCATGAAACATGACCAATCAGGGCTCCTAGAATTGTTATTTAACTGTAGCCTCCAAACAGGCTTCATGCCTCATGAATGGAGAACAGCAACAGTTATCCCCCTGCACAAAGGTGGGCCATCTACATACCCTGGAAACTACAGACTCATGAGTCTCACTAGTCTTATATACAAACTACGGAAGGCATTATCATGGAAATAATCAATAATGCTATAATAAACCACCAGACACTGGTCCCGACTCAGTTTGGTTTTATCAAGGGCAGGTCATGCCTACTCAGCCTGGTGGACTTCTTTGGCCAAAGCAATGGATGTGGGCAAAATGTTTCTCATGCCTACTTTTACTTGGCCAAGGCATTTGACACAATACTCCACTTGGGCATTGTTGACAAACTCAGGAGGTTAGGTACAAACCTGTATGTCTCCTGGTGGATAGCCAATTGGCTCACAGGCAGGGCACAGGAAGTTAAAACTGGGGATACAAACACTCTCCTTAATATAGAACAACTCTGACCCAGCAAAGACGTTGAAGACACCAGCCGTAGTCACAAACTGGACACCAAAGTGAAGCAAATACGTTCTTTATTCTCTCTCTAGCACCTTGGTGTTTCCACCTTCAAGGAATAGCAAAACCATACAAAACACATACATTTTTATATGACAATCAATTATCTACACACACCCATTAATTAAACAATTTTCCCTTAAAGTAAACATTTCCAATTCAATTCATTATTCAGGCCATTAGGCACCAAAGTTTTATATTTTAAAATATAAATACTCTCCTTATATAGGAGTTTTTGTTTCAATATATTGACATCATTACCTATATTTTCTACAGTTTCTAAAACTGTGCCTTCTAACAAAGTAGTATCACTATTATGTAACATGTTAAAATGTGAGGCAACTATTTTGTCTTCTCTTCTATTTTTCACATCCCTAATATGTTCCATAAATCTGATGCAGAATTCACATTTAGTTTCCCCTATATAATAAAGTGATCACGGACATCTTAATGCATAAATTACTCCTTTACTTCTACAAGAGTAAATATCCCTAGGTTCAAACCTAACCCCATTAATATTTTTAAAGGTGGTTCTAATATTTGCACATATACTACACCTTTTACAGCAAAATGTACCTCTAATTGGAAATACTCTTGGTATATTTACTTTTGGCATGCAAAACCTACCATGCACTACCATATCTTTTAAATTTCGTCCCCTTTTATATGAAAATGAAGGTTTTCTACTTAAAACACTAGCCAATAGCCTATCCTCTAATAAATAATTCCAATAATATTCTATCAAACGTCTCATTTCCTCACTTTTAATATTGTATACTGACACATAGTAGATTGCATTATTTTCCTTTCTGCCTTCTATATTAAAGCCTTGTTTCCAAGGTATACTCTTCCTGTTATGTTGGAACCCTATATCTATCTTTGTCCAAATCTCCCCAAATCCTTTTTAAGACTTGTCTCAAAATCTTCGGGTCATAGCCCCTTTGTATAAACATATGATTGGTTTGTTCCATTTCTCCCAACAACAAACTTCTATCACTACACAGTCTTGAAACACGCACTAACTCCCCATAAGGTAAAGCTTCCAAAACACGGGGGGGGGGGTGACAACTTGTAGCATGTAAATATTGATTACCATCAATAAACTTTCTATGAACATTAGAAGAAACAATTCCATTTTCCTTACCTTCCAAAATAAGGTCAAGGTATACCACCTTATTACCTTTTTGAAGTCCATCAAAAGATAGACTGAATGGATTTTTATCCATATCCGATATAAACCCATCTACCTCATCTTTCCCCCCTTCACACACAAATATCAAATCATCTATAAAATGAAAATAAAAATCAACATGTCTCTTCATAAAATTTAAATCAAATAAAAACTTTTTTTCAAAAAAAGACATAAAAAGGTTTGCATACATGGGGGCAAATGCCGCCCCCATTGATGTACCTTGTTTCTGTCTATACATTATATCATTAAAATAAAAATAATTATTTTTAAACAAAAATCTATCATATCAATTACAAAACAAGAAAAGGGGCTATTTCCCATATGAAATAAAACTGCTGCTAACCCATCTTCATGTTTGATAGAAGTGTACAAACTTTTAATGTCAACCACCAACCAATATTTGTCCTTATTCAAAACTATAGGGGAAATTATCCACAAAAAAATCAAAGCTATGCTGTATAAAGACAGGGGATTTTTTTTACATATGGTAGTAAATTCTTATGTAGCACCAAACCAATGTTGTATAAAAAATATTTACAAGCAGAGATGATAGGTCTACACAGTGGTTTAACCACACTTTTATGTATTTCAGGTAGACAGAAGAAAACAGCTACCTCACTATTTCTATTAAATAACCTATCCTTAACTTCCTTCTCAGTGAAATAGCCTAAACTTATACTTCTGTCCATCATTTGTTCAAATTCTACCACTACTTGCTCATATTTATTCCTATTACATTTCTCATATATATCAATATTATTGAGATGCTCCATGCACATTTCATAATACTGAAATGTATTCATAACAATTTTATTCCTTTATCTGAGGGTTTTATCACGATATCATTTCTATTTCCCAGTGCTTTTAATGCTTGCCATTCTCTCAAAGTCAAATTATAAGAGTCCACCTCTACAAAGAGGCCAGCCACAAGTGGAGTCCCTCAGGGATCAGTCTTTGGGTCACTCTTTTTTGGTATTTAATAATCTGAAGTCAAGGCCTATGAAAATGGCCTCTGGCTGACTAAATTTGCAGATGATTGCAAATTAGCAGCTGTCACTGAATCCCTCACTGATACAAATGCTCTCTAGAAAGGGCTAACACAGACAAACAACTGGTGTCAGACCCATGAGCCATGGACTAAAACTAAATGCCAAGAAATGTAAAATAGTATCCTTCGGAAAGTCATCCACTCCTGGTAACTATCATATTGACAACATATCCCTTAGAGTTGACCCAGTAGTCAGGGACTTGGGGACACACATAAACTGTAATCTAGCCTTTGACCATCACATGTCTACAGTAGTGAGGAAATCATTCTACGTTCCACAACTTATAAACAAAGCTATGGCTTCTAGGTCCAAGGAAGTCATTGTTCTACTGTATTCAGCATTCATCAGACCTATCATTGAGTACAATACTCCCTTTGGTATGTACCCAACCAGGCATATCCAACAAATGGAACTTTCACAGAGATTCCTCAGTAAAGGAATACAGAGTATAAGTAAAATATCTCATGCAGCTCACCTCAAGGCCCTACCCCTGTATTTTGCCTCCAATGGGCTGTTGAGGGGAGATCTATGCCTGGCATACAGGGCATTGTCAGACCCCACTCTGTTAGACCTTCTGAATTACTCATTCTAAAGACTTAAACCTTGCCTGTGATATAAATAGGATCTGCTGGGGAGACAGCTATGTATCCCAGAGACTATCCCATCTCTTGAACAGGCTCCTCATCCATGTGAAGTAGAGTTCCTCCTTAACCCAATTCAAGTGTGACCTGGATGACTGGATGGAGAGCAGGAAGTTCATCCTTGGTTTGGCACCTATTTCTCTAATGGACACAGGCAGCCTGTAAATGGTTCATTTCCCAAGCCTGTGTTACACTTATGAAGGGTGCTAGAACTTGTCAGAGATTTGGGTTGCATGGCTAGCCATAAAAAGCCCCTTGTGGTCATTAGCCTAGTAAATATCTATGAACTTATGATATGTTATGGATGTTGAAAATGATATGCAAAAACAATTAATTAAGCATATTGAAGGTCTTCATTATATTTTGCATATGATCAAGTTTTAAGAAAAAATGATGTTTAGAAAAGAAGTTTGATAATTTACCTAGGAAAGGGAAAATACCTGAAAGATATCCATGTTTGGAGAATTAATATGCAAATGGGTGTAATCCACAGCAGGGTATAACTCAGCAAATAATTACAGTTGACCTGGTCACCTTCAATAAACATATCACACCAAATGACATTTGACAACCTTTATTAAACTTCCATAAACATGATCATTAACCAATAATTATTAATTTCAACTAAAACATGACACAAGTGATAATAACATCCATGAAAAGAAAACAAAAAAATAACCATAAGGGCAGTGTAACCACTCATCCTTGAATAAGCAGCGTCCCCCACTTGCTCACTTACCCTTGCACTTACAAGGCAGTGTTACACCGCACACCTTCAATATATTGAATTACACCTCCAACCAAATAAGTAGCACTGCTTGCTTATTTACTTATCAAGCAGCACAACTGCTCACTTTCCTTTCCAACTTATTGAATTGGACATCCAACACCAGAGGGGGAACAGAAGAAGCAAGCCTGCCCCTCTTCTCCGCCCTAACCAAACTGACATAACCACAATCCCCACTAATAAAAAGGGAAGGGAGGGTGGGTAGCAAGTTCATGCCAAACTTTTGAGTCCTACCTCAGTTACACTTGCCTAAACCCTTTAAGCTCCACCCTACCCTTACCTCATTTCCTCCCAAATATGCCCCCATCCTATTTAACCATATCATCCCCTTATCCTCTTAAATCCTGCTACTCTATTTATTCAGCCCCACATGAAGATGTCCCAGGACAGATTGGTCTGTTCCAAACTTCATTTGTTCTGGTCCCCTTCAATAAACACATCACACCGAATGACATTTGACGACCTTTATTCTTCTTCTTCTTCTTCTTCTTTCGGCTTTTCCCGGTTAGGGGTCGCCACAGCGGATCACCTTGTCTGCACATTAATTGGCAGTGGAGTTTTACAGTGTCGAGTTGCCAGCCCGGCACCCAACCTTCCACAGAAGGCACACTCACACGCACACCTAGGGACAATTTAGAGTGTCCAATCCACCTGCAGCATGTCTTTGGGATATGGGAGGAAACCGGAGCACCCGGAGGAAACCCACGCGACCACAGGGAGGACATGCAGACTCTGCACAGAAGGCACCCCAGCCGAGGATCGAACCGGAGAACCTCTTGCTGTGAGGCGGCAATGCTAACCACTGCACCACCGTGGCCGCCCATTTGACAACCTTTATTAAACTTCCATAAACATGATTGTTAACCAGTAATTATTAATTTCAACCAAAACATGACAAAAGTAATAATAACATCCTTGAAAAGAAAACAAAATAAATAAACATAAGGGCAGTGTAACCACTCACCCTTGAATAAGCAGCGTCCCCCACTTGCTCACTTATCCTTGCACTTACAAGGTAGCGTTACACCGCTCACCTTCAATTTATTAAATTACACCTCCAACCAAATAAGCAGCTCTGCTTGCTTATTTACTTATCAAGCAGCACAACCACTCACTTTCCTTCCCGACTTATTGAATTGGACATCCAACACCAGAGGGGGAACAGAAGATGGCAAGCCTGCCCCTCTTCTCTGCCCACCATCCTGACCAGGCTGTTCCCCCTCTCTCTGACCAGACTTCCAACAACCTAACCATCACTAAAAGGCATTAAGCAAACATCATTTGGCGTACTCCATACCTGCCTAAACAAACTGCATCCATGCCAGCACCTCTCCATCCATATCACATAACTAACAAACTTAGCCAGACGCCTGAACAGCTGACCACTGATCCCTCTCCAATACTAAAGTAACAAAAGGCTCATTATGTTATTGTTGATGTTTAAAGACATTTTGGCTTAAAAGCAAGTAGGCAGATTGTTTAAGTTACTATTTGATGTAATGGCTTTAGTTTGTGTAATCTTGTAATTCAAATTAGTTATATTTTTGAAATGCCCGCAGATTAGGTTACAAACAGACTAGAGGGTAAAATATGTACTTGAAGGTATCAGACTAAATTTAAATGCCAAAATATGTTTAAATTAATACTTCATGTAGGGTTTACTATGGGATTAAAACTCACTTAAGGCATGAAACAAAGGCACACATGACTAAGTGTGGCCTGGGGTTTAGGGATGAGATGCAAAAGGTTTTAGCAAAAGCTGAAATTGTTTTTCTTAGCAATCTAGCAAACAATAGTCGTGACCTGCAATTAATTAGATGGCTGGGGTCAGTGAAGAATCATATGCCAGGGTTAGTGAGTTGGGGCCTGCTGGTATGCTTAATATGACATAAATCATGTTTGGTTTACTAACTTGTGCTTAATGCAAGTAATTCATTTCTGGTTAATTTCTTAGCAAATAAAATTAAATTAATACTAAAAATAATACTACTGCATAATTGAGCTGAGTGAGTCTTTAAAGTTAATATAGGTCTTATGGAATTTACAGCCATTTGCAGGTTGTAAATTAATACATTGGGTAATTGTGGATAGAAAGGTTTGGCAAAAAGGGGAAACTCTTTTTCAGGACTGCAAAGCCAGTGCTTAAGTTGGATAATCCTGTGAATTTATTTGTTGTTTATTTTACCTGCTAACACATTATTTGAATAAACACATTAGCTGAATAACACATTAGCTGAATAAAATCCCAGTCCAGGTTAGGCAGAGTCCCTCATTGACTCTCTTCAAGAGGAATCTTGATGAGTGGATGGGAGATTGTAGGTTTACCCCGGGTATCACTTCTGTGTCACTGTTAGACAGAGGCACAGTATACTAACCTCGAAAAAGGGCATAGCGAAATTAATTTAAAAAGGGTGGTGAAAGCCAAACACACTCTGGCTAGGCTTATAAATGCCCTAGGGCAGATAGCTTAGTATGAACCTATGAACCTATGAGCCTATAAACCATAACCACATAAGCAAGCATGCCACTGTCTACAAGTGAAATATTCAATTACCCCACTACCATACCAATAAAAGTTCTGTAATGATTCCGGGGCATCACCAACCAACTAGACAACCAAACACTGAGCCTACTGTCACTTGAAACCATGCATAGGCAATTGCATACCCTCACATCCAATTACAGCCCCATTTTAGTGCCCAATGAACACTAACCCTCTGAGATCTCTTGTCAATATTCCATTTAATAGCAATGTTGCCATCACCCTGACTATCCAATATAAGCGTTAAGACATTTAACTACCATCATGGCCTTTAGCAGTTGACCCCAAATGCCTCACAAACAGTAAACCCAAGCTAGGCAAACTATCCAAGCACCATGTACCACCAAAACCTGAAAATGCCCAATGGCATTAGGTCAAACAAGGTCAGCGACATGCTATCAGGCCTAACTGCCACCTCTTCCTTACCCAGTGGAATTAGTAATGACCAAGCTGCAAACTGCCATTTCCTTACCTAATAGAGCAACTGTCTCCCCCACCAGCAATGCCAAAAGCCCTGTTGCATGAACACCAGAATCCACCACTTGATTACACTAACCATTAAACCCAATAATCCATTTCCAATACTACAATAACCATATTTTGCATACCCTTTGTGTATTCATTTTTCACTCATTCCAACTATTAATATTAACATTGTAATGAGCCCTGGGACAGTATCTGTGCTAGGTAACCCTAAAATATTAAATCCAAGTATGTGAAACCACTCAAGGAAATTGCCTACCATCATCCTCACAGCAGCCCTACCTAATAAAATCCAAAACTAATCCTGCTCTCCCTCCTCCTATCCAGTACAAGTGTGGCACCTAATGACCATCCTATCATTTATCATCCCTCAAAACACTTCCAGAATGATGACATACAGCCATAACATAAATGCCACAAAAATGAAACCCCTCAAACTTAACAACTAGAGTGCCTACATCCATCTACTCCATACCCCCACCACTACTAACATCCCTCAAAGAGCAATAAATACATGAAACCTCACTGTGCAACACTCACACAACTTTAAAATGAATGAAAACAGGCCTATATCTGCAAAGGAACCCCGATCAAATGCCTTGCTTAAATCTCCCACATAGACAAAGCACCCAAATTCTGTACTATCCTCGAGAACACCCACAAGTCTATGATGCTCCCTGAATCCCCTCTACCCCAAACTAGTGTAATTCAAACCTGCCTGAATGAACCCGCATAAGTAGGATTACCTGTGTCCCCACTATGCCATGCCAGACACCAGAACATCCACTGCAACATAATTCCTACCTTTCACTCCTCCCAAGTAGAGAAAGCACACTATTCCCTAAATATCCAAAAACACCCCCTACCTAGCAATGCTTCCTGATACACCACTTACAGAAACTCCCCCAAAGAGCAAGTGACATGGTCCTCATGTTACTCTCTCTGAAACTCTAATATGGTATGTACCATTACCAATACCTACTATAAGGAACAGAGTTGTCCCCAAAGATACCACAACCTAAGAAACAACTCCAGCATCCTGTCAAACAGAACACATCATTGGCACTCTATGAGCACACTAAACTGGATAGATAACTGTAAATTCACTCCAAGGGTTCCACCCCTCTGAGTGCCAAAGTTGACTTGGCTGGCTTGTAAGAACCCTACAACTGTTAGCCTAATAACCTCCTATTCTCCTATGATTTTTGTGACTCACTCATGGGAAACCCCACCCTCCCCATAACAATCCCCATTGTATTCCCTACCCCCAACCTACCTCCACTTCACTTGCCCTCACACTACCTCCAACACAGTACCCTGATGTGCCTTAATGAACCCAAATAAGCAGGATTACCAGTGACCTCATTGTGCTCCAATCCAGCCTCGAGCATGTCCACCCCAGTAACACCATTACCTTGCAACTCTGCTCCAATCTGGCCAATGATCATTGCTCATTCTATCCACTGCCTGTTGTGGCCTTCTTATGCACCACTCTGGTGGCAAGACATCCACTGGAACAGCCTCCATCACCTTTCTGGCCTACTTCATTATGGCATTCAGCCGAGGTTCACACTGCACCTCTCCACCTACAAATGAAAAGAAAAGAAAGTGTAAATTGATGGCACATGTATCCAACACTTTTGAATGTCCACATTAAGCCCGGTCAGAAACTTACCCTGTTGATCACTGCCCAAACCATAACTATTGCCTGCAACCTTAATCCTGAATAGAATTAAACTTTAACTGCTTCCCCTTAGCCTTTCGAGCCTGCTTCCTTCAGGTCACTGACCTATGCCCATGAGCACTACCCACCTTAGCAAATTCACACAAATTTGTCCCATACTTCCATCAATTAAATATTTTAAAGAAATATTAATAAACCAAGATTGGATGACCAAAGTGGCAAACCCATAGTAGGTACCGCCTCCTGAAACTCTGGACAATGGATGATTAAGTGAGAGTGTTTGCAAGACAACACTAATCATCATACAACCCCCCCCCCCCAAACAAAACCTGCCATTGCATATGGACCCAAGAAAATCAAACGCCACAACCAAATCCCCTTGCACACAGGTTTAGCCAACCCACACTTCTGGAAGGAGACTGATCTTGATATAAAATCTGAAATACAAATGTATACCATTAAAATTTTCCATGCATAACTAATGACCCTCACCAAAGACATCTTCACCAAAGATTTTAGACCTCTAACGCACATGCCTGACCATCTCCCAGCAATGAAAACCACCACACCATCAGTAAGAATCAAACCTAAAATCTGACCATTCTGAGAAAAGCTGGACAGCCATGAAGCATCCAGCCACGCCCTCACCCCCAAGTCAGAGCAACCATATCCATTCCCACATGCCTTCTTTAAGCTGCCTTTATTTAGTGACTTCAATCCTTGGGCATTACAGTAACCTGTTACAAAGCCACAAATCCCCCGAGGACAGCCTGAAACATGTGGACAATGGTCAGCAGACAAACAGTTACCTCATACCTCTCACTCCCCACCCTGAATCAAACCACAAACTGCAGGGCAAAGACTCAAAGTAATCTAGCTCGAACCAATCCAGCAGGTCAATTAAACCAATTCTGCTATAGCAGGGAACTTTTGAAGGGTAAAAAGCCCGTGCTTACCTTTTTTTTTTTTTTTTTTTTTTTTTAATACAGTGCCATATATCCTTTCATGTATCCTTTACTCCACTCAGTGCACCTCACGATCCAGACTGCCACCATTTGTATCACTTTGCCTGAACCCTTACTGCACTACAGATTAGTGTAAAACTAAGCCAGAACAACCTGACCATGTTGCATACCTTCCCCAGTACCTAATACGTGACATTAGCTAGTGACTCTGTTCTTCAACGAGTCAGCAAATAAAATACCTGCAGAACAGCTTAACCACTAATGTAAGATTTACTTGAGAATTCATAACCTATAACTGGTGTGTCAAAACAATCAAATGAATCACTGACTCCTAATTAATCCATTACTGGTAAATTATCAACTAGGTGTGTTTCACATTTCAGTCAATTGCTGTTTGGATGCAATCATTATTTCTGCCAGCCTCCTGTGATTATACCAAAGTCAATGAGCAGCTCCAGTCCCTAAATGTAATCCCACCCCCAACTGAACAAAACCCTAAGTTACCAATAGCAAAAGGTACCTACCTACTATCCCTTCTCTTTTGAAGCAGCCCTGACATATTAAATGTGTTTTTTTTTTTTTATGTCCAATCTGTAATGATCTGAACTAGTTATTTTACTAAACTGTAATAAAGAGCACCAATACTCAAGTGGTGCACATCTTGGCCATTAGATCCACTGACATACTAGCAAGGGAAAGTCTCCATAGTGCTGTGAAGTCAGATGGCGCTAACAATTAACGAGTAATCACCCCATGCCAGCAACTGTGCATGCACAGCAACAATGCCTATTCCAAGCCTGCAAACCAATAGTCAACATCACCCTGAGTGTAGATGTTATGCTACGAGCCAGCATTCCAAGGTACAAGGGCCATCAGGCCAGGATCACCAAGGATAATTGATACATGTCCCTACAACTCAAGCTCACAATTCACACTCCCAGTCTCCCAGTGGGTAAACAGTAAACTCATGACAGGACCACCTAGTGCAACCAACAAGTGGGGACCAGTCCTCAGAGGTTATCCTTTCAAGCTTTGATAGTCCAAAACTAATGGAACTATGTTACCAGTTACTATAATTTACTATTTTATGAGCGTCGTTGGGTCATGAAGAGCTGTGCACTGCATTATCTGTTTACAAAGCCAGCAAGTAGTTTCTGTTAAATGGAACAACCAACTCCTGCTTAGTGCAGGCACTAACCGTCAATATCATTTCGGCTTAACACGTTAGAAAGAAATAATCTAGATGCAGAAGATATCTGTCACATTATCATTATAAAAGAAATCGCACATTTTAATAAGTCACACAGATTCAACCAAAATAGAAAAGACATATAAGGCCGCAATCCCCTTTCATTTTCTTCTTCTTACAATACATATCCACTTGCAATAAATGGAGATGACACCATACAACAAGGTGCTTCAAAATTACTGCTGAAAGCCCCTCTGGTACCAAACTACTAAACACAATTACTATCTGAAGCCATACCCACACACAAAATTTCCTCCCAAACATCCCTCCATCCTATTTAACCCTGTCCTCCCCTTATCCTCTTAAATCCTGCTACTCTATTTATCTATCCCCACATGAAGATGTCCCAGGACAAATTGGTCTGTTCCAAACCATTTATCAGGAACTGTAAATAATGTAATCATTCTAGAGGCATTATAATACAATAGAAGATTTTGAAACTTAAATTCCCCTTTAACTTTGGGATACAAGAGGTAGTTCATAGTTTATCTGCAATTACTACTCTGCAATAGGAATTTTAAAATAACTTTTTTTACATAGTTGAAAAATTACAGTAGTATATGAGAAATAGAATTATTGTAAGAGAGAGAGAGAGAGATGGAGACTATGAATATATTTATTTTGTTTATGGAAGATCTTACTGAGAGATGAAATGTATGTTTATCTCAGTTGTCTAACTCAGTTTTAATTTTGCTCAAGACAGCTTAAGGTGTGTATAAAATGATGTGCAGATGCCTAGTTTTTGTTGATCCACAAGGGTATATCCTTCAGAGACATGTTGTTAAGTGAGGTGAAATAAGGGTTTGATATTAACTTAGGATTCCTAAAAGGAAAAAGAGTAGGTTTTCATAACTGAGTTTGTAATTAGAATTATTTTTATAATTTGTTAGTTGTAGCAATCTAATGAATTAGGTATTTGGATTTAGAATGATAGCAAAATATCTGCAAATGGGGTGATGTTAATGTGATAACTGGCAATTGTTCTATCCTGTATTCTATTGTAAGTTCTAGAGAGAAAGATTGAAAAGCCAGGATGGCAGAGGATGCATTTGCCTTGTTTTCATTAGAAATTTAATCAAGACTGAATGATATTAATGTATGTATAAATAGGTGGAATTTGAAACATTGAGGATTTTAATAGACTGAATATAATTTTTAGGGAAATCATATTTTTTCCTAGCAATGAGACAAGGCACATGAACATGAGATAAAGATCTTTTGGCATCAGGGACACAGAATGCATGCTGTATGGTATAGAATTAATTGTTACATTGTATTGCTATCTTGCATTTGAGTGGTGTCCATGCACCCAAAATGAAATTTCAAGATGTATTGCTCAGTGATAATCCAAACTCTTTTAGTTAAACTCACTGCATACATCTTAAAAATCAAAAGTTTATAAGATAAGTAGAATAATAGTGTTTGATAACTGTGATGTCCCCACTTTGGGCCAGTAATCAAGTAACCTAATTCCTCACCACTGGCATTGGAGAGGGAAATTCACTTAGAACAAACATTGATATACACAGCATTTCCAGATGCAGCTCTCTGCATCAAGCACAGTTTCCCTTAAGAGCACACAGGGAACACACTCAGTCTGGGTTGTGGATTTCTCTATCTATCTTCCTCCAGGTCCCCAGTAAGACTCTCCATTGGCACAGCTATAGAGTTAAGACCTCAGCCAGGTGTCCAAGCCAGGGTCTCCAGTACCCTCGCTGTGAAAACAGTGCTTTTCAGACACACACACACACACACACACACACACACACACACACACACACACACACACACACACACACACCTGGGAAAGGCTGACACAGATTTACTAGCTATGCCCCCTTCTGCCCAAACTGTAAGGTAGTTACACCACACACTCCAAAGCTGGCTACTCAAAATATCTTGCAAGGGTACCTAATTATACTAAGTGAAATTAATATTACTACAAATGGTAATGTTGACCAAACAGCAAGGCTTTTAGGAGTGGCTGCAGTGTCACTGAATAAATATAAGTACTCTTAAAGGTTAAAATATTCTCTAATGGGCCAGCCACAATGAAAAGTTTAAATATATTTAATAATAAATAAGAAAAGAACATGAAAATACTAAATATCTTTTCACAGTAAACACCAGAGTTTCAATCACAGGAAATATGAAAAATAACACAGGTGTACAGGTTCACACAGTAACAGGAAAAACAAACAAAAAAATACTTAATTAATCTCACTTTATTTTCCTGACTGATCTAAAGAATTATTATTCCCTGGTTACTTACTAAAGAACGACAAGATAAAGTAGGTGAGAGGCCCTTCCTTTTCAGGTTACAAAAATAGAATGCCATGAGACTTCAGTTTCACCTATTATTAAAATATCATTTTAGTGATAGATTACAGAATGACATCATATACTTCTGGTCATTTGACTTCTGGTTCCCTCGCTACCCCCTTTGGCTAGAAGGGTTGGAAGGGTGGCCTAATGGTGAAGGTGTTTGCCTTCCAAACACAAGGTGCATGGTTTGAGTCTCACAAGGTACAATTGGCTAGGCTTAAAATGACTTGCAAGGGCAGTTAGCTTAGTACTAACCTATGAACCTATGAACCTATGAAGCTGTCAGGATTTAGCACATATGTGTCAATAATACACAGACATAGAGCCTTGCTAAGATCTGCTGCAGCTCCTGGAAGTCATAAAACAATTTCAAACCTCTGTCCTTCCAGAGTAGCAATTAGTTTAGCATAAAGACAATGCAGAAAGCTTCTTAGTACAGACTTTTTGTCTCTGGCTGCAATGTGCACTGAGAACAGTAAGATACAATCTTTATGGTCTAAGCCAGGTAAATTTTCAAAGTTAGGTGGACTGAGATTAATTTCTTCTCTTCCAGTATCCTCTGTTAAAACATATCCATTTAAACATTTACAATAATGCATGTTTATTTCTTTTTCTGTCCAGATGGGCATAGTGTTGGTACATTTATAACTCAATCAATTTTACAAATATGTTTTTCGACATAAGCATCTGTACAAATTAGTTTGATATACAATTGACATATAATTATTTATAACATTCAAGCTAGCTGTGCTGGCATATGTTACACATCCATTGCCCTACTTCTCCTGGCATAGTTGACAATACCTCACATTGTCACAATAACATCAGGATCTGAATTGGGATTTAGGATGAAAAATGTCTTAGGATGGTTTAGATGTTCATCCAATATGCCATGACACTTAATATGATCAGCTATTGCAATAGTACAGATGCAGTTTATTGTTTACATTTTCTATAAAAAGTGGCCTCAACCCTATACCGGCCCAAAGCCATGTCTAATTTCAACAAAGAGATTACATTTGAAACTTTCTGAAAAGTCCTTTAACTTCTGAAATTACATTCAGAACAAAGTTATTTATTAAATTTGCAATGTCATCTGTGTCTGTAATGGGATTACAAGATGTATGTATTACCATATGTATTTAGAGGAGTCATAGGATATGCAAAAGCACGCATATCTTTTATAATATCACATGTAGGCAATGTTGTTTACTCTCTTATTTAATTTGAGTATGTTTGCTAGCTTTTAAATGGGAAGTAGTCTAATTTGTGTGTCTGGATCCTATGCAGGCATCAGGCATGGATTGATTAGATTTAATAAGCAGATTCTGAATATTCATTACACAACTGAATCTCCAGTGTGAATATTTGATTTTCTAATGACAAAAGCTTTTCAATTCAATATTTTCAGGTATGATGTTTACTAATAAGTAAGCACCTTGCTGTTGGATTGAAGGCCACGCATCTAACATCAAATGCAATATTCATTGTCAGAATAACCGTAAATATAACTGAACTAACAAGGTAGTCTGAAAAATGATGTCCACTGATGTAACCTTAGCCTCCTGTTAGAGACCAATAATATTTTTGGATTAAATTTAATGTAAGATAAATTAAAGAAGAGTCAGAGAATGCATATGAATTATTTGTTGAGTTACATGAAACAAAAATGTAAGTAACTCCTTGGTTTTTAAGTTGATTAAATTGAGAGGGACTCATTTTTGGCTTAAAGTGATCAAAATGGAAGGGATGCATAGATATACCTTTCATCTAGCAAACATTGGTGTTCATATTATAAACAATGCAAGAATAGCTTCTACTTGTTGTTTACCTCTTAACCATGTGCATTCTAAGATGAAATAGTAAGAACTGGAATTGTATTAATTGTGATAATTAATTAACAGGATAAGTTTGCATGACACCATTGAATGTGCCTATCTGACTCCACAAGCACACAGTCTAAACTTCAGCTAATATACTTTCAAAAATCTTATTTTTGCTTTCTTATCTTCTGAAAACAAGCAACCTTCTTGTTTTCCTCACATTTATTCCATGGTCTATTTCACTTGGACAATGAAAACAAAGAACCCTAAATTTCTACTCTCCCACCCCTGAACCTGATCATAAAATACTAAATAGAGCTAGCTAGAAACAATGACATTTAATTAACTATCCAGAAGGAGAAAAAAAAAACACCACTAGAAAATGCTTCCTGATTAAAGTATATACAGTTATACCTGTTCATATTGCAGTAATCTTCAGGTCTGCTTAAAAAGTGTACCACTGCATTGATCTGCAGCAGTTTGGAGAAACTGTGTAGTCAGAGCTACATTTAGATACACCCCTATATAGATTTTAAACCAAAACATTGTTATGGTTACGGCATGAGCACCATTCAATCCAAACAATGGTGTGTTACCTAAGCAACTGTAAAGGTCACCTGGAGATATGATGTCATAAATGGCTCCTTAGCTATTTGTAACAAATGGGTTTAAGCCAGAGGATAATGAACTTATACAGGCACATCAAGTCACCTCAATAAAGATAGATATAAACCAAAGTAAGCATGGTTTCAAATGTGCAAGCTCATGAACATTAAGCCACTGGAAGTTTGATAGCCTTAAAAAACAAAACCTTGCTAATCTTAAAATTCTATGACATTATGCACAATGCCCATATGTTCTTAAAAAGGTTAAACAGAAAGTTCAAAATCAAATGTATACAGTTTGAACAAACGGCTGGCCTTTTAGAGGTGAGACAAAACTTTTAGGCAACCCATTAATTCATATACATGCCATTAGAGTCAAACCTTCATCAAAAACCGACAGTAAAAAGTTTAAAAGTAGCTAGTTAAGAATAATTTCAGTGAAATTCCATTGGAATAAGATTTAATATGCAGAACTGGCACAGAATTAAGTTCTTTCTAGTGGTCAAAATAATGTGAGAATGAGATAGAATATCATTCTCAAGCAATATATCCTAGCTATTATTTTACTTCTAAATGTGTAAACTTAGTGTGATTGAAAACCCATATTTTGTAGAGAATGAAAGCACTTAGTTTTATGCTCAGTAAGTCAGACAGCTATAAGGTGAACATTTAATGCGTAAGCATTTAATATATATTACCTCTCAAACTTAGTTTAATTCTTCAAGGCACACACAGGATAACAGTGAGGATTAGGATAAGGTAACACCAGTTGTACATGTGTAATTAAATCTACAATTATGGTGAAGCTCATACCATAAGTATAGTCCATGTCAGCCAGCTGCATCAGCCAAAGGCCTTATAATGAAGTGGGAGATGCCCCACATAAACAACTTCATTGAAATATATCTAGTCTCTTACATTCTGATTAACTACTTAACATTACAAAAATGCTATCTAACAGCATGTATGCATTTCCGTTTCTTAAATGAGCATCTTGTACCACATCATTTCCAGAGAATCATCATAACTTCCTTGCTATAAACATCATATGAAGCATCTGTACAAATGTAAGTTAGTATTTTCCAAACTTGAAAAGAAAGGAAACATTTGAAAAGAGATATAGTTGCCAAAATACCTTCAAAATGCGTTGTGTTCTTGTGCACAACATCAACTGTGAAATCAGGAATACTAGACCATATCTTACCTAGACAGATTTAATGAAACATACTTAGGTTTAATGTAACATACTAACATCATTATGTTAAACAAGTTTCTGGTATAGTGGGTGTCATTACCATCAGACACATTGTTGGAAAATAAAAAGGGGTGTCATTCATCCACTATAAACAATAGTTCACATAATATTTCCTCCACATAACACAATACAAGTAATCAGACAAAAAATGGTGATAAGAAAATGTTAATACATTCTGTCTTTTTAGATTTTATAATATTTAATAAAAGAAAATGGTAGATATTTTCAATACTTTACTAAAATGAGGAACATTTTAGATACATTATAATATGTTAATAGGTTCATAGATAAGTAATAAGTAATCACTCTGTAGATCACTACAACCCTAGCCAAAAATCCTTTTCAAATGTTACTTCTAGCATCAAGGGGGCAACACAAGACAGGCTGATAGAGAATTTAATGCTGTTCATCCCATTATCTATGTTTACCTTGAAGGTGGCAAGAGTGCTGCTCTGCTTGACATGGAGTGGAAGTTTGTTACCGAGGTGAGAGAAATGTTTGGATAGGAATCTATTGCACCAACATGTCTTATTTATCTGATAATGGAGGTTTAGTTCCTTTAACTAAGTATTTGGGATGCTATTACTTCTGCAAAGGAAAAGGAGGTCCAGTAGGTTTAGATCCTTCATGGCTCAAAAGGATAGGGCAGATCTCCTTAGAGGAGTCTGTAAGAAACTGAGAACAGAGAGGCTGACAATCTGTCGTGATAACTAAAATATTTGAGGCCACCAGTCTTTTTAGTTATGTATCTCTGAGATCTCTCAAGTTTTTTGATATGTTTATTAAAATACATGCCAAGAGGTACATTATATTCAATAATAAGTTTAAAAATATATGAGAGAAGGGGAATTAAGACTCTTTTAGATCGAGCGGAGATGCCTTTGGAAATTTGATGAGCCAGATAAAATACTTACAAATCTACTGTGGAATCATGATGGTCAAATGATACGGAATTATCAAACAAAGTACCTAAATCCCTTATAGCAATGTTGAATTTCAAGATTGCATCACCTATATGGTAAGTGAAACAGTTTTTTTTTTTTTTTACTTGAATGAACTACATTACATTTTTTAGATTTAATTTGAGGTCATTGTCCTGGCACTGACTGTTAACATGGTCTAACCCATGTTGGAGCAACTGTGAGTCAGTTGAAGGTTGAATAGCAACATCCAAATTAAAGTTGTCTGCAAACTTAGATAACTATAGGCCAGGAGTGCTGGCTTCAAGGTCTGAAAATAAATACCAAATAGGAGAGATCCCAAAACTGAGATCTGTGGTAAACCACTGGTAACTTTAGTGCTTTCAGAAGTAGCATCTGTGACTCTAACCACATGGGTTCTGTCAGACAACCAGTTAAGTTTCCCCACACAGTATTAAGATTTGTATGCAGATTTACAAGTCTATCAATAATGCATGCATGAGGAATATTGTCAAAAGTCTTGGCAAGCTTTTGATTTTCTGTATGCACTGCATAACCACTATCCACTTCTTCAGTTACCTTTTCAAAAAAATGAATGAGGTTAAAGATGCAGGACATCCCCTTGACAAAGTCAAATTTATGAGGGTCCAGGTTTAAGAGCTTTTCAATGTCCGGATTAATGAGGTCTAAGGTGATGCACTCAATAGCTTTACATATGAGGCTAGAGAGACTAATAGGTCTACAGTTACCAGAATCTGTGGTTTGGCAACCTTTATATAATGGCATTACAACTGTTGTTTTCCAGGCTTCAGGAGTGTAACCAATGGAGAGGCTTAAATTAAACATGTTAAATAGGGGTTCAGAAAGGCCACATGTGACACAGATAATTAGTCAGCATTGTATGCTGTCAGGGCCAATGGAGGAAGTATTCTTATTTTTTGAGAGTTCTGCAAGAACTTGTTCTATACTAATTAAAGGTAATGGTTGGAATTGTGGATTCTGTGGAATAGCTAGAACTCAGAGTGCTGTAAGTTTGCACTAAATTTGTTATCCAACATATTACCTATATGCTTTGTGTCAGATAGTGTATTATTATTGTAGACAAGCTCCAAATATTGTTGGGCGTTAATTCTTAACTTCCAGATATAATTAAAGAAATGTTTGTAGTTATTTTTAGTTGTAGTGGCAATTATATGTTCATATTAAACTTTCATCTTTCTAATGGTTTCATTAAGCTCTTTGTTAGTTTGCTTAAAATCATCCCCAGGATTCAATAAAACTTACATGGAGCTAAACTCTGTGTAAGAATAGTGGCGCGGCTTGAACACAGAGTTCGGAGTCTATGCAATCCACTAAACAAGGCTGGGGGCATGCATGAGCCTCGTAGCACTGTTCTAACATGGACACCATAGAATAATGCTAATCACCTCATTTGCTGATGAAAACCATGCAAATGAGGTGAATTAGTGATTCAGAAAGCAGACAGGCATCAGTGTTGGAGCTGTGTCTGCAGCAGAAGTGTATTTTGTTACTAACCGTGTACATTTCTGCAAAAATCAAAATGGGGGCATGATAGCTCCAAGTAAAGCATTTATTGTGATTATTAGGCATGCCAATGGCCAAAACTATGGCCATTGGCATGCAAAAGTGTTTCAAAATGATAAAAATCTAATTTTTTGGTGGGGCCAATTTTGTTCATTTAAGCAGAGCACAGCGGCGTGCAAACGTGATTGTGCCGAAAATAAAAAAAAATGTAAAAAGACAATTTTATGTGAAAGATGAATTTTTCCATTATAAGGGGCAGCAGGCAGATTCATAACAATAACAAGTAATAGTGGTAGCTAAGACCATAGGCTACAGCATAGTCATGTAAGTAGGGACTAAGACACTGGGGTAAGTAAATGAGCTAAACTGAATAGCAAAATGGGAGACTGTGTCCATGGGTACCTAACCGTGTAGGAGCTATAATGTGGTGGTGTAAGCAGAAGAAGCAGCTGACATGAAATGGGGGTGTGTCATGCTTGGTGTAAGCACATTGGAGCTCCATGTCTCCTATTTGTGCTCAGCTAAGCACAGGTAAACAAGGAGTTGTGTCTCGGGCTGCTTAGCTGTGCTTAGCTAGTTCAAGAAATGATGAGCATGTTTGTGTCCAAGGGAGGGCCTTTTCTGCTCAGCAATGTTTACACTAGCTAAAACAGTTTGTACAGCATGCCACGGGGCAAAAAAGGAAATGAACTACAAATCACTAATACAGACTCTGCCACTCACAGTGATTGATTCAAACCCCTCAATAATATAGCTGTCAGGAAGAATTTATCATAGTCAGCCAATCACACAGGCAGCATCAGCAGCACACCAGTATAAAGTATGCAAACACCTTTCAGTTTGTTTTTCCACAAAATCTGCACCATTGGTGTAAACACTTGGGAATTTTAACTGACAAAATGTTAGGGGCTGCTTTGCTATATTTGTATGTGCTACAGACTAAGAGCGGTAATGAGGATAATGCTTTCAATCAGCCCAGACCAAGAAAGAGAAGAGTATTCAGACCTAGGGTAACCTTCCAGACCTATATGATCTTGAGATACTAGAGCGCTACTGGGTGGACAGGGACATACTCAAACAACTCACCGAGCTCTGCTAACCTCACGTCAGACCCAGAGCCAACAGAGGGGAACCTATCCCAGTTGAAACCAAGGTATGTGTAGCCTTAAGAATACAAGCTACAGGTACTTTCCAAAGACATACTGGGGACATCATGAGGGTCTCACAGGCATCTGGATCCAGGGTACTCCACCAGTTCCTGGATGCAATGCGAATACATGCAGTTGAGCATATTTATTTCCCCAGCACCCCTGAGGAGAGGACCAGCAATATGCATCTCTTCCATCATGTAGCGGACTACCCAGAGGTACTGGGTACCATAGACTGCACTCATGTCCACATCAAAGCACCACCCAGTGAAGAGTGTATGTCAACCACAAGGGCTATTACTCCATCAACTGCCAGGTCATGTGCAATACCCAGGGCATTATCATGACTGTGTGTGCTGGCAGCCCTGTCAGCTATCATGACTCCCACATCTGGCATGCCTCATAGCTGTATCAGGCATTTGGTAAGGGGGACATACAATCTGGCCATCTCATGGGGGATGCTGGCTATGCACTGGAACCGTGGATGATGACACCCATCAGAAATGCACACACACCCACTGAAGAATGCCATAATGAGGCACGCACACAAACTAGGAACATTATAGAGTGTGTGTTTGGGATGCTCAAGTCACAGTTCTGCTGACTTGACATATCTGGTGGAGCCTTGCAGTACTCTCCAGCCACACATGCACACATGTTCATAGTATGTGCCATGCTGCACAATATTATCCTGTGGAAACAGCTGCAGTAGGAACATCACAGGAAGGGGCACACAGACCCCCACCATTGCCAAGTCCTCCACAGGCACAGGGAGACTCAGAGGAGAAACGCTCTGAGCCTACCCCTGTAGGCAGATGTAGGCATGCCCAGTATGCTCTGGCCCTGGCAAAGAGGCAATGCACAGCACATACACTGTCAACCTAGGGACTAACACCTCTTGCTGACTCCCACACACAGTAAAATGGATGTCACACACATCACACTACCTGTACATTACCATGTATACTTCGTGTATTGTGTGCATCCGACAAAGTCAGCCCTCAAGCACCATCCTCACAACTGCCGCAGGCACAAGTTAAGTCACACTTCTTAACAATAGATGAATGTAGTAGTACGTTTTGGCACTATATCTCAGGTATTGCTGCATGTATGCAAGGGAATGGATTGGCCTACCAGGATAGCAGCAGACAACTCACAGCTATGTGAGGCAACAGGAAATATCTGCCCAGTACTGGCTTCCGCAGAGTATGCAGTAGTCCCCTAGCTGACAAAACTCACTGCAGTTTATGTGGGAAACAAATAAACTGAGGGTTCATAGGTCACATGCATGGATGTCAATGTTGGGGTCCCATACTCACCCCTCAGCCCCTTCCAGCAAGTCAACCTTAGAAATCCATTAAAAAATGCCTGACAAAGGCCCACAAATAGGGAAAATGATAAAATAGTCCTCTGACAGACTTACACAGTGATATCACAGCAGGTCTTGCAGTTGCATTAAGTCTCTGAAGGGTAGGAAGTCTGAAACCCAAATGTCTGCTATTACATCCTAATCTTAGGTCTTTAGTAATATGTCAGTATTCTTCAAGACAGGCACAACACTATGCTAAATGGAGTAAAAAAGTAAAACCAACATCTGCACAGTATGTGCAAATGTGTACAGTTAACAAGTATGACCCCCCCACAACACACCCATGTCCCCATATAAATGCAGTAACATATGTTTGTAGGGTAATAGCAGCAGAGCACACATTCCCAGGGCTGCCCCAATCAACTCAATAACCTGTTGCATGTCCAAAACATGCAGGGGTCAATGAGCTATGTATATATGTGATTAATACTGTCAGGGCGTGGGCAGCACTTACACTTGGCTGTAGTTGATTACTGGCCTAGGTACAGTATTGTGGTTGACAGGGTCCATGTTCCAAGACTTTCTGTGTCAACTGTTTTGCATGTCAGCTACACCTACAGTAGGATCTGTACACACTGTCCAGAAGTCAATATCCATTAGAGCAGGAAAGATGGACAAGTCAAGGAAAGAGGACCACTCATATGGACAGTACACAACTCAGCGTAACCTACACAGTGCTAGCAAACCTGTCAACTGTACAGAATTTTGCAGAATGTCCAGAGTTTTTCATCATAAGTTTCCTGTTTATCATGAAATTATGGTTGACTGGCAAATCATTTGCAAATCATGAAAGACTAAAGTCAGAAAATAATGAACAGATGTTAGTTTCAGACTTTATACCATTTAGAAAAATGCATGCTAATGCAAAACTATTGTAATTATAGCAGCTATCTACATTTGCAAGGGCAATATTTAACACCTGTCCCTATTTTTGGCCCTTTATCACCCAATTATTTATGGCTTTCCCCAGATATCTGGCTCTACAGGTTGAGAAGTACGGTGCCTAGTAGGACAGCAGGTACATGAAAGTTACTGTACTGCCAGGTTATAAATGGCTGCCACCTTACTGTGTCAGTACTGACAACAAGTCACTGGCCACCATCCATAGCCCTAGAATGACAGGCTGTCACAGAAGGACCAAAGGTAGGCCACGTATATCCGTTCTGCTTGTCCTAGCATTGCATTTGCCTGCCAAACTCTGCAAAACAAGAAAAGTTTATGTCAAAACATCAATGGTAGACAGTGGAGAAGCAGACGTCATATTCATAAGACAAAGCAAGCAAATAACAAACCAGTCACCCAAATGTCTATGTTTGGCTGAGCATTATTAACACCCTGTAGTCTTATGTGGGCCTGTGTCTGACTGTCATATATGGGCCTGTCCATATGGCAGTCTGTGACAGGTTGACAGCTAGGGCCAATATGTAGCCTCATAATAACATAGCAACATAGACTGTCTGAGGACCACAGCAGATGTAGTGGTGCAATGGTGGACAACCTGCTAAACAGGTACACTCAGAGTTGTGAAGCCCATAACCATGTGTGTGTGATGCTACAGCATCTACCCCGCTCAGACCACAAATACAAATACATAACAATAGCCACTGTGGCCAAAGCCTGTGACCAGACTACAGAAGGACAAAGAGACACAGATAAGGGGAAGGGGAACCAATGGACAGATAAATGGAAAATGTGCACACCAGAACAAATTGGCCAGTAACATAGGTACCCAGCAGGGTATGGAGTCAGTAAACATCACCCACAACTACACAACACACACCCACATAAGTGGAGGTTATCAACAAAACAAAAACACAAACCAAGGACACCTCAGAGTCAAAAATACATGGGAACCCACAAACCTAAACACCATAGAACATGCATAGTCCACACACCAGTGTCTTGCAACCACTAAGGCCATACCATAAACCCAACATATTACACATAGGAGACTCCATTGTGACACAAACCGATGTGCTTCCCACCAGGCTGAATAAGGAGAAAGTCATGCTTACTTGTCTGTCAGGTGCCAGAATCCACCATATCAGACATGCACTCAGGTCAATCCACAACATATACTGTTATTAGTCTGGCCTAGTCTATGGCAATGTGAATGACCCCAGATGTACCTCCCTGTACTATAGGAAGACAGACATGATTCAGCTTACTGAGTATGTGTCCCATATAGGTATGTCCCTAGCCTTAAGCAGCATTTTACCATCATGTGGAATGATGGCCCAATACAAACAGAAAATGATTGTCAGTAACAGTGGGCTTACGTACTGGTGTCATCCCAGAGGAATCTACTGCCTAGTAGCCTGAGAACATATGACAAACAGACCATGCTGCTTTGCTACAGAAGGCCTGCATCTGTCTCACTTGGCCTTCAGGCCACTGGCAAAGGTCTTTACCTCCCACATAGTGCATTTTTAGGGAAAGTCATGGGGTCAATACCACCAACATATAACACTCAACAAAATGCAAAGTAAAGGCCATGCTGCTAAACGCTAGGAGTCTAAACAGGAAAATGTATTCATTGCAAGCATTTGTAACCCTGGAAGATGGTGACATTTGTGTAGTCACAGAAACCTGGGCCACAGCTGTGGGGAGCAAACCATGTTTACCTAATCACTCATCCTATCGCACAGCCAGACCCCAAAATGTGCACAGCAAGACAAAGGAGGTGGAGTATAAAGCAATATCGGACACACACACCTCCATGCTGCTCAAACAGTGTGACACACACAAGACACTCAAGTGCAGTCAACCGATGACAAGACCCCTATGCAAATTATAGGAAGCTACAGGCCAACATATCTGACTCAGGATACCCACCCCTCATATCTTGCCCTCTACAAATCTATCAAGATTCAACCTGTTACCCTGATCCTGGCTGACTTATATTACCCAACCACTGATTGGAAAACCAACCATTCCAAAACAGAAATGCACAGAAATTCCCCCATCTTATCAATGCTAAATCTTTAGGACAGCTACTTGATATCCCACAAGATATGATACATATGTTGAGCTTGGCAGTAACCAACATGATTAACCACTGCAGCACCCCTATGGTATCAACCTCCCTGGCAATATCCAGCAAAAAAAGCTGTCACATTCAATATCACAAGCTCTCCTGACCCCCCCCCCCAATCTAGCCATGGTAAATCGAAAATGTCTTACAAGCTGAGCACAACAACCAGCGGAATGATATAAATAGCTGAACAGCTCCCTACCCCACTGGAGGAACACGCACCAATGTCCAAATGTACACAAAAGTACTTTACCAGCATACATATATATATATATATATATATATATATATATATATATATATATATATATATATATCTACAGATGCATGAAATCAGGAATACCTGACAGGACAACATCATCATCCACAAGGGAGAGTAAACCAATCTGCCAACATCTGCAATAAAGGAACTATGTAAGAAAAGGATGACATTGCTGTCCAGGACTGAGAAAGAGCAGATGCACAATTGGAAGTAATCACCCCTAGCCTGAACAAACAAATAAGAGCACCACTGAAATCCTCTAAAGTCATCCCCAAGTCCAAATTGCCCACATCTAAGATAAACAATCATAAAGCCTTCCTCACAAGTGTCTGCATTCCCAAGGAAGCTCCCAGATCTGTGCAGAACTGGTGGTCCAGGACACCACATACATAAATGCCACATATATAAGCCAGTCTACTGGCTGACAGATTCAGCAGAAATGTCTCACCTCTTCCCCTCCCATCAGGAAAGCAGGACATCCCCAGTACCTGACAACCCAACCCTTATCACTAGGGATCAGGCCATCACTACCCTCTCAAAGCCAAGAAGACAGCTCCCATGGAACCTGAACATATTCCGGCCTGCAACCTACATGAACCCAGGCATAAACTGGCAGCATCATTATGCACACTACACAACCAAAGCTTTAGTACCACCTTTGTTAAAGCCAAGTGGTGGACATCCACTGTCATCCCTGTACACCAAGGTGGAGTGTTCACTGGTCTGGAAAATTAAAGACCTATCAGCCTAACTAGCATGATCTGCAAGGTCATGCAATGGATCATCATGGACCTCATTAACAGGGATACTGGCAAACACCAAATACTTGACCCCACACAGTCTGCCTTTCTCAAGGGGAGGTATGTCAGTGAACTCTTGACGACTTCCTTGAGACAGCCAACAAAGGCATGGATGAGGGAAAGATGGTGAACTTCAGCCACCTTGACTTGCCCAAAGCCTTACATACTATTCCACACTTGGCCATAGTACATGAATTCTGTCAACTAGGCAGCAATCCATATGTTACCAGATGGGTAGCAAACTGGTTCAATGATAGAACCCACATGATCATAATAGGGGTAGCCAACCCAAGCAGTACACCCGTAATGAGTGGCATACCACAGGGATCTGTCTGGGGGCCTCTGGTATATGGGATATACTTCACTGAGGTGCAGGCCAAAAACACTGGCCTATGGCTGACTAAGTTGGCAGATGACTGCAAGCTGGGAACAGTCATTAATACCCAAAGTGATATAGATGTCCTACAACAGGGTTTCAACAAAAAAATGACTGCTGCCAGAAACATGGCCTCACGCTGAATGCCTGCAGATGCATCATCGTCCCCATCAGACAGACTGATGTCCCCACAAATTATCACATTAACAACAATGTCCTACATACACAATCAGTACTGAGGCATTTGGCCACCCAGGTTGATAGCAACCTGAAGTCTGTGCACCATGTTGCTTCCATTTTACAGAAAGCCTCATAGAAGGACTAAATCAAAAGTAAGGGTATCTCATCCAGGGATGAAAAGGTCATAATATCCATGTATTCTAAGCTTATAAGACCAATTATTTTGTACAATACCCCCTTCGCCATGTACCACACAAAGCACATGCAGCACCCGGAAAGATTACAGACGTTCCACACTGGGAGATTCCAGGACTCCAACCACCCACCCTACACAGATAGGCTAATAGCACTGTCCCTCTACTCAGTCCCATACAGACTCCTCAGTGGTGACCTCTGTCTGGCATACAATGCAAGCCAGACCCTGCCATGACTATTGAACATCTGGAAGGCAAGGCCCACTTGAACAGCCTGTAGGCACACCAACAACCTGGTCTGTGAAATAAGTAGGGCTTGTTGGTGTGATAGATATGTGTCCCACACACTCCCCCATCTGTGGACTACACTGCCTGTCCACATCAAGCTGAGTGCCACAATACCCCTTGTGAAGTGCTCCCTGTATAAGAGCATGGGAAACAGAAAATACAGTCCTGTCATTCCACATGTGTCCCTGATGGACAGGGTCTGTGGGTGCTGACATGTCTTAACATGGGCTACACTCTTATCTGCAAGAGTTATAAGGGTTTCAGGCCCAGTAACCTAGTAACCTCATATCAACCTATCAACCTATAAACAAATGCCTGTCAGTGGTTTACCACATTACTCTGTACTGCTCTGCCACTGACATAGCTGGAAATCACAGTGCTATGTGTAATATTCCACACATATAATGGACATCTCTGCTCAGTAGAATGCATTCTGTACCCACACCAGGATATGGCTTTTCAGTTAAGAAGAATACCACACAATCAGGAGATCCCAGCCAGTATATCACTGAGGTGTTGGACTGTTTACACAGCTTCATCAGCCAATCAGCTGTAGCCACACCTCTCAACCCACTGGATTGGGCAAGAATGCCCATAGTTTGGCACAATATCTTGGTCTGTGCATCATACACCTTGTATATCCCAGGTAACTCACTGTGATGATCTTAAGATATCTGTCAGTAAGCAAAGACACAATACATTTCAGTGTCAGATGCCATATATGTCAGAAGATGTCTGCTAAAACAAACCCTGTTACTCTAGCAACTTTCTACATTAATAAGAACAATTTTTACAGTATCTCCCTATGTTTGGGCTATTGTCCCCCCACTTTGGTAGGCTATCTCCAGATTTCTTGCACTAAAAGGTTGACAGGTATGGCTGTAACACACAAAACACTGAACCGCTGTACAACTATTTCTGGAATGGAATCCCACTCTTACTATAGAAGGTCTTACTGGGCATGTTCATACACAGAGAATTACAGCCGATGTCTAAACCCATATCAGAGTATATAACTGTATTGTGCATAGATGTCTTTGCATACAGACAGCTATGTACAGCTTAACTGTCTCTACTCACACCCATCCAACAAGATTACCCTCTGCTAGCTGTAGGTGGCCCATATGTGATATATCTGCATCTGTTGTGTGTGATACACATAATTATATATGGGCAATACACACATAGACATGGGGAAGAGAGAGACAGACAGTGATAGAGAGAGAGACATAGGGAGACACACACATAGAGTGAGTCAAAGACAGGGATACCTGAATGGCATAGAGTGATGTCCTGCTGCAGACAAGTTGCATACCAGTTGCAACAAGTCATATGTGCCAGCATAAAGGTGATTCCCCATTGTGTAAAAGTACTGAGGTAGGGAGTTGTACTATCACATCACCCACCTCTGTGCGTGTGCGTGTATGTGTGTGTGTGTGTGTGTGTGTGTGTGTGTGTGTGTGTGTGTGTGTGTGTGTGTGTGTGTGTGTATGTTTGTAGGTTAAAGTATTATGAGGCCTGTCCCCCTCAATACACATCCAAAGGCCCTACTGTACAAGATCTGCTGATGCCATTCACCTTAGAAGCACATTTGGATACTTGTCAACCCTCTAAGCTCTGTGAAGCATGCAATAACTCTGTGAAACTATAGTACAAATGACTAGATAGGTAGGGGTTCTAATCTCAGTCCTGGCAGATGTAAGCATATGTGTGTGTGTGTGTGTGTGTGTGTGTGTGTGTGTGTGTGTGTGTGTGTGTGTGTGTGTGTGTGATTGTAGGTTAAAGATTTTCAGGCCATTCCCACCCAGTATGCTGCCCATTGCCCTATTTTACAAGGACTGCTGATGGCATTCACCTGTGAGGGACTTAGTACCTGTACTCAAGTAACCTCCTCTGACCCTGTGGTACTACAGAACACTCAGATGACATATATGAAGGCTAGTTGGCAGTGTCAAGGGGTATGTATGTATGTACGAAAGGTCACACTGTTTGCCCCCATTGTCCCTCACATGCTGTTGTATGCATACACACCTGTTAAACAAGTACATATACAGCTGTACTTTGGCTATTAAAAGGTCACTGTATTTCCACTCTGTCAGACTCATCATTGGTAATGTAAGCAGGCCCACAGCCTGCAGACATACAGACATCTGAAACATAAGCAGAATACTGTACGTGAAACTACAGCCAGTTAGCAGTACTAACAACAATAATGCATCATGGCTAAAAAGGTACATACACTTCAATGTGTACCCATAACAATTGCCAGCAGGCAGCACCTTACACAACATTACATTACTACACTGTACTATATTCACCCTGTGCATCAGACCCATATTAGCATGTCCCTTCATTAATGGTATGGATAACAGGGATTTAGAAAATATATTATCATATGCACAGGGTGTGGTATAGGTTTGCCAGAGGCCTAGGCTGGGCCATATAGTTAACATCATGTGTGTGTGTTTGGAGGGGTGTTGTCTAACTGGATTGTGCAGAGGTGCTGTATGTGTCTGGTGGTGACTTACCTGTGATAGAGACATGTGAGTGTTTGCATGCACACAGTCAAGCCATGTGGTTGCCCTACACAGGGATATGTTGGACAGCCATGGATCATACATGGAGGACATACAGTTCACGGTCTATGACCACAGACACGGGGACTGCTTTTCCCAGGAGTCTCACTGGCACCACCAGGTCCAAGGCCAGATGCAGTACTAATCCCCAGTGGTGACTGCTGTCTGCTGTATCCATGTCTTTGATGGGCCCTGCCAGGACTACATGCCTATGACATGCTCCTTTGTGGTGTGGACAGCACCTTCACTTTGGTACTGCTGTTGTTACTGCCACTACAGGAGTGTGAATGTGCATGGCCACGTGGACCCTCAGCAGATCTTGTTGCTGACCTACATCCACATGGCTGACACCCTACTCCCACCTCTTGCTCAAGCCCAGACATTGCACAGGTGAGCAATGGCAATGTCTCACCCCACTGTTTATTCACGACATCAGCAATAATGTATGGCATCACCAAGGCCAGTCCACCAGACAAAGCAGTGCACAAATCTACATAGCTGGGCTTAATGCTGCTTACCATTATGCTTCTTAGCAATCCTCAAACCAGGTAAGCAGAGCTATGCACTGTTAAGCATTGCTCAGTTTATATTTCTAGACAATTAATAACTTGCACATTAATTAGTCCTTACTGACATATTATTAAGTTCACATATTGTACTTTACATGATGTCCTCCTACGTGCTTTTGTTACATTAGTTTGGGGTGTGACTGTACTGTCTGGGACACTTGAGTTTACATGGGGGATTTCATGTCATATATCCAGTGACACTATTTTATTATATCTCCTAAACTTATGCATTTCAGTACATTATCTGTTTCTGTCACTATGCTGCATTGGACAGTTGTGAGTAACTGGGGATTTTATACTCAGGTCTCCACTGCAAATAGGCTTCTGGTCTGGCTGGACCACCACAGTTAACATGTCAATGTATACAAAAGAAATACAAAACATTTGCAACATTTCCCTATCAGGTGTAAAAAGCGGAATGGGACAGGATTTGATCCTTGTAACTCAGGTATAAATTCCGGTGTCCTAACCATTTAGCCAGTGAGGACGTGCTGTTAAACTGCTATATATACTGCTTCATTTTTGTTTAAGCATTGCTGAGCACTGCGCCGCATTGTGCCAACACACTCGGCTACCCTTAACCTTTACATATGAATGACAATACAACTTATTTCATAAAATCATTTATGTTTTTAAAACATAAAAACAAGTATTATTCATGTCACAGAACATGTGAGGGCCTTGCCTGTGGGTTGCGCGAGTGGGGTTATGTAGACTTGTGTATTACGGTCGACTGTGGATTATTGTCAGAGGCTTTGGCTAGGTGAAAGTAAGTAGTGTGCACCATCTTCCCCTCATCTATGTGTTTGTTGACTGCTTCAAAGCAGTTGACCAGGCTTAACAGGCCTGATCTCCCTTTGACAATACCAAACTGTGTTGGCTCAAGCATTTTGAGGGTGCCGATGTCCCTGTTTATAAGGTCCTTGATAATGCCTTCCATGGTCTTGCAGATCAGGCTAGTTAGACTAATGTGCATATGATTGGCTGTGGTAGTGGATGCTCAACCTTTGTATAGAGGGGTGACAGTGGCTGTCCTCCATGCAGATGGAATAACACTGGTACTCAGGCTTTGGTTGACTGCAGTGTGTAATAGAGCTGAGAGCTCATGCCTGGGTTCATGTAGGATGCAGCTAGGGATGTTATCGGGTCCCATGGAGACTTCAGCTTGTTGTCCTTGAGAGGCCATTACTGACATGCTCCCTGATGATGAGGGGAGGGGGGGCAGGTGCTGTGCATGTCCTCTTTTACTGATTGGAGGACAGGGTTGATGTTGTCACTTACCTGTCTGCAGCAGGTTGGCTATATCTGTGACGTATGTGTATTATGTGGTGTTATTGACCACCAGTACAGAGCAAATTTGGGTGTTGCCTGTGGTATTGCAGACATATGTGTGGAAGGGCTTGTGACTGGCCTTGGTGGATGTGCCCAATTTGCCCTCAAAGTTCGCAATAGAGTAATTCACCTGTCACCTCATTTGTCTGTTCAGACAAAGGCGAGATTGCTTCCAATTTGGCACCTGCTCCTTCTTGGCCTTGTACAGCCAATATTGCCACCTATTATGCGGTTTGTGTATTGCTGCTGTCCACCATAGAGGTTTAATCTACCTTGTGGGAGATGATTTTTCCAGTCAGGTATTGCTGTGTCCATGCAGTTATGTAGATGCTCATATAGATGTTTGGTGTAGGCTTGGACACAAAGTCCTGACACAGTTAAACACTTTTCAAACTTCAAGCTAATAATTATGGTCAAACTAGTAATTATTTCTGTTTCAAGGTAATACAGAAACCTGTTCTGTAGACATTTATGTCTGTTTTATGCACTGAAGCCCAGGTTACACATTTGTAAAACAAATACAGCATATTAACCTGACATTTTGCAAACACAGCTATATGTTTGAGGCTTCCAGCTACTACTTTTACTACATACATGTGCACAGGTAATAATTTATATACATTTCTGTTCTTTGTCAGTATGACACACTGTGTTTTCACTCTTGCAGCTTAGTCATACCTTTCAATCTGTTAGAGGAAGACATCTGGACAAAGGCACACATAAATGGGGGCAAACACCCCAAAATAGTGACACACTAGAAATATTACTGTACCATACTGAGACAGCTGATAGTAAAGTAGGTTTTGCATTCACAGGAATACTATGAAGGATATGACATGTCACATTCAAATATATCCTATTATGTTATGACCTCAGTCTTTACTGATTTGCCAGTGATTTGCCAGACTAAACACAAATGTATGAAAAAATGACTACAAATATGAGGCAAATATGTGGTCAGTCTGCAAAACTCCAAACAGTTGAAAGGTATGAGGTCAGTATATAACATCCAGTTCAACACACACTTCTGGCCCAGTTGTTTACTATGCACATACCATTTATAAGGCAACCATATGTATCATAGTAGCATTCACAAGTGACATATGAATACTTACAACATCCGAGGTAGCTGGCCCACAGTGTCACAGTTAGTACTGTACAACAGACACTGCA